>NC_034183.2:25222214-25379714 GCF_002021735.2 Oncorhynchus kisutch
TAGGGGCTTAAATCTTGTGGAAATGTTTTCATTTTTTTGGGGGGGGGGGGGTTATCAGTAGTAGAGCACCACCAGAATTGAAAGTGATTTGATTTGAACTATTCCAGGGTCATGGTCTGTCTGGTCCACACATGTGAGCCATTACATGAATCTAATCGTATTTGACTATCAAAGAAATGTCAACCCTTATTAACTGTCAAGTCTGTGTTATGCGACTGTTTGACTGAATTGTCTCAATTTATACATTTTGATTTTATGAGCGAAACTAGTATTGTGGATGAAAGTTTCCCATTTGAGCTTGTATCATCTTGGAGACAATATACCATACCTCTGAGTCATCCCATAGCTCTTCATTCTCACCAATGACCTGGCATTGGCTCTTGGTATTGATCATCGCTAATGATGCTATTTGCACATACCCTTCAACTATCAATTAGGTTGTCTGCTGTTTGAATTCCGTACAAACATCCATGCATGTGTAACAATTAAATAAATGAAGGGTTTCTTCCTGTAACAGCTGTCAGGTTCCTCCTGTACCATTGGGTATTGTCTGCCTACAACAAGGCCTTGATGGATTACCATAGATGAAAACGTAATTAGGACCTCACTATCAACTCCTTTGGTTGGATTAATTCTGATCACAAATGACAACCTGATATTTTAGGTAACTTAAAATGCCATTGGTCTATCTGCCTGCACAATGAGACACCTCTGAGGGAGCGGTGATAGCACAACATGGATCAATGTCTCAAATGAAGAAAAATGGGTCCATGGCATGAGGATTTACAGCATTTATGGCTTTAACAGGTGAAAAACATTATTGAATTCCCACTTAGGGGAGGCTCATCACCCACTGAAATTGCCAACTACTTTAATGATTTTTTTAATTGGCAAGATTAGCAAACTTAGTCATGACACAACAACAACAATCTCTCAACCTACTCATCCATTCGTAACTGACCAAATTATGAAAGACAAGCATTGTCATTTTGAATTCTGTAAAGTGAGTGTGGAAGAGGTGAAAAAATTGTTGTCTATCAACAATGACAAGTCACCTGGGTCTGACAACTTGGATGGAAAATTACTAAGGATGATAGCAGACTATACTGACACTCCTATTTGCCATCTCTTCAATCTAAGCCTTACAGGAAAGTATGTACCCTCAGGCCTCGAGGGAAGCAAAAGTCATTCCACTACCTAAGAATAGCAAAGCACCCTTTATTTTTTATTTTAAGCTTGGATGTGGAGGTCCTGGGCTGGCATGGTTACATGTGGTCTGCGCTTGTGAGGCAGGTTGGATGTACTGCCAAGTTATCTAAAATGACATTGGAGGTGGCTTATGGTAGAAAAATGAACAGTTAACTCTCTGGCAACAGCTCTGATGGACATTCCAGCAGTCAGCATGCCAATTGCAAACTTGTAGCATTGTGTTATGTGACAAAACTGCACATTTTGTAGTGGCCTTTTGTTGTCCCCAGCACAAGATGCATCTGTGTAATGATCATGTGGTTTAATCAGCTTCTTGATCTTCGCTATGCCACACCTGTCAGGCAGATGGATTGTGTTCCACATGCTTTTAGTGTGTGTGGAACATTTCTGGGATATTTTATTTCAGCTCATAAAACATGGGACCAACACTTTACATGTTGCATTTATATTTTTGTTCAGTATATATGGCACAGCTATTTTTTGGTCCTTAAATGAAACGGCTATACTTTTTTTTATTTATCACAATTTTCTTTAACCAATTTTGATCTTTAATGCATGGCCGAGAGACAAGTTCCTTACCTTCTTCCCCTTCTACTTGCCTCTTCCATTTTTGTAATGCTGCAATTACAGTGCATTCAAAACTTATTCAGACCCCTTGACTCTTTCCACATTTTGTTACAGCCTTATTCTAAAATGTATTACCTTGTTTTTTTCCTCATCAATCTACACACAATACCCCATAATGACAAAGCAAAAACTTTTTAAAAAAATATTTGCAAAGGTATTACAAATTCAAAACTGAAATATTATAGTATAGTATTCAGACTCTTTACTCAGTACTTTGTTGAAGCACCTTTGTCAGCGATTACAGCCACAAGTCTTCTTGGCCATGACACTACAAGCTTGGTAAACCTATATTTGGGGAGTTTCTCCTGTTCTTCTCTGCATATCCTCTCAAGATCTGTCAGGTGGGATGGGGAGCGTCGCTGCACAGCTATTTTAAGGTCTCTCCAGAGATGATCAATTGGGTTCAAGCCCGGGCTCTGGCTGGACCCCTCAAGGACATTCAGAGACTTGTCTCGAAGCCATTCCTGCATTGTCTTGGCTGCGTGCTTAGGGGTTGTTGTACTGTTGGAAGGTGAACCTTCGCCCCAGTCTGAGGTCCTGAGCACTCTGGAGCAGGTTTTCATCAAGGATCTCCGTTCATCTATCCCTCGATCCTGACTAGTCTCCCAGTCCCTGCCGCTGAAAAATATCCCCACAGCATGATGCTCCCACCACTATTCTTCCCAGTAGGGATGGTGCCAGATGTGAAACTTGGCATTCAGGCCAAAGAGTTCAATCTTGGTTTCATCAGACCAGAGAATCTTGTTTCTCATGGTCTGAGAGTCCTTTAGGTGCCTTTTGGCAAACTCCAAGTGGGCTAATTTAATCCATTTTAGAAAAAGGCTGTAACCTAACAAAATGTGGAAAAAAGGAAGGGGTCTGAATAATTACCAAATGCACTGTAGTTTGTTGTAATTTTGGGTAGAGCAGACATTTCCATATATTTTTGTTAGCTGCATGTGTGACTTAACTCCACCAGCTCTATTTATCACTTACAAAGAGCAGACTGTTTAAAAAAAACTGTAGTTGAAAGATATTGTTTTTTCATCAATTAGTATATTTCAGTTTGACCATCATATTTGTTGTAATATTTGTAGCTTAGCATCCGCATCATCTGACCACTTCCGTGTTGACCGATTCACCTGCACTTCCTGCTTTAGTTTTTGCTTGCAAGCAGGAATCAGGAGGATAGAATTATGGTCAGATTTGCCAAATGGAGGGTGAGGGAGAGCTTTGTATGCATCTCTGTGTGTGGAGTAAAGGTGGTCTAGAGTTTTCTTTCCATCTGGTTGCATATGCGACATGCTAATAGAAATGAGGTAAAACGGATTTAAATTTGCCTGCATTAAAGTCCCCAGCCACTAGGAGTGCCACTTCTGGATGAGCATTTTCTTGTTTGCTTATGACCTTATACAGCTGGTTGAGTGCGGTTTTAGTGCCAGCATCGATTTCTGGTGGTAAATAGATGACTACGAATAATGTAGATGAGAACTCTCTTGGTAGATAGTGTGGTCTACAACTTGTCATAAGGTATTCTACCTCCGGCGAGCAACACCTTGAGATTTCTTTAATATTACACATCGTGCACCAGCAGTTATTGACAAATAGACACAACCCCCCGCCCCTAGTCTTACCAGACATAGCTGCTCTGTCCTGTCGATGCACGGAGAAGCCAGCCAGCTCTATATTATCCGTGTTGTTGTTTAGTCACATCTCGATGAAACATAAGATATTACAGTTTTAAATGTCCCGTTGGTAAGATAGTCAGAATCGTAGATTGTCCAGTCTGTTTTCCAATTATTGCACGTTGGCCAATAATACGGAGGGAAGGGGTGGTTTACCTACTCATCAGCGAATTCTTACAAGGCACGCTGCCCTCCTCCCCCTTTTTCTCTGTCTTTTCTTCACATTGATGACAGGGATTTGGGCCTTGTCTCGACAAAGCAGTATTTCCTTCGTGTCTGCCTCGTTAAAGAACAAATATTTATCCAGTTTGAAGTGAGTAATCGCTGTTCTGATGTCCAGAAGCTCTTTTTGGTCATAAGAGACGCTAGCAGCAACATTATGTACAAAATGAGTTACAAACAATGCAAAAAAAAAACAATTATACATTATTAATAGAAAAAAATCCTTACAATTAACTTCAGTTAGTGGAGACTGAAACAAAACATACTGTATGCTTAAAGTACTTTGCTTCCTCTTTCTAAATATAGTTTGGGGAATCATGGGGGATTCTGTCATTTTAAAAAGACACCCCTAGTTAGAAACTCTGTTGTAGCAGAGTTATTCCTAGTAGGGGAAGTCCTAGAATTTTTCATTAGGAACTCTGTTGGAGCAGAGATAACTCTTTAATTAAAGGAGAAATTCTGGGATGACTTGCCCTGTTGGAGTAGGGTAAGGTTCTAAGCAGAGATGCGGCCATGGGATGACATGACATGGTCACAAGTTATGTGATCTCAGGGCACAATCCTGAGATAGAAGTAATAATATATCAGCATAACCGCACTAACCATACTATTTGTGTCGTAAATTGAGTATGTAGTATGCTTACTGGTCATAGATACAAATTCATTGCTTTAACTAATTATGACAAATGTTAAGAAAATGTTGAGCAATGTTATAAAGTAAAGACTATTCAAGTAAATTATGTTCTATGTTATGTTGGCTGACAATTTGTTAGTTACACTATCTTTATGAACCGCATAGCATATCATTACAGCTGTATGTAAAGGGAAAGGGAAAGGGGGATACCATGTCAGTTGTACAACTGAATGCCTTCAACTGAAATGTGTCTTTATCATTTAACCCAACCCCTCTGAATCAGAGGGCTGCTTTAATCGACATCATGCACCGGTAATATGTTAGCTACCTACCTAACGTTAGTTGGCTACTAATACATTAAACCTGCCAGTATATTAAGTATATGCTTTCTAACTACCCAATGTATATTAACTTGATTATTCACATCATTCTTAGCTTAGCTAAATGGTATAGTCGTTGTGAGTTCTCAATGGACATTGTTAAATTGGGTGTCTTGTAAATTCACTCTGGCAATCTGCTCTGATTTCAGAGCACTTTCGTCTGAATGTGCCAGAGCACAGAATAACTGTTGAATTTACAAATGCTCAACATCCGTTGAATATGGCCTTGTCAGTAAACGTCGGGGGAAAAAAGTGTAATTAAATTGTTGCCGTCAGCATAGTTACAGTCATCAACGCTCTGGATTACATGAAGAAAGCCTAAACAGCTCAGCTAGGGCGACAAAAATGGTGAGAGTGAGATGTTCTCTCATTTATGTCTGGAAGTAGCTAGCAAGCTAGCCAACTTTAACCAGTTAGCTTGGGTGCTTGACTACCATTGTGAGATCAACCCTGCTTCTCTGCCAGAGCGGGCAGTGTGCACTCTGAAAAGTCTGAATTTATGAACACACCTGAAGTCTTAAGATGTCTACCTAGTAATTTGTTATGCTAACAAGCTAGCAAGATGCTGCATAGCAACAGTATCAACTTCCGGTAGGCAAGCGAAACGCTAGTTTGCTCATCTGAAAAGTTACTGTTCATTTACAGTATACTAAAATGAAATAATACTAATAGTATGTAGTATATACTCACCTCTTCGGGATCGGTGTCCCGTCCATGGGACGGTTAAGCTAACGTAGACTGATGCGATTAGCATGAGGTTATAATTATCAAGAACATTTCCCAGGACATAGACATATCTTATATTTGCAGAAAGCTTAAATTTGTGTTAATATAACTGCACTGTCCAAATTACAGTAGCTACTACAGTGAAAGAATACTTTGCTATTGTTTGAGGAGAGTGCACAATTTTGAACATGAAAAGTTATTAACTAACAAATTAGGCACATTTGGGCAGTCTTGATATACAATTTTGAACAGAAATGCAATGGTTCATTGGATGAGTCTAAAACTTTGCACATACCCTGCCTCCGTCTAGTGGCCAAAATCTAAATTGCACCTGGGCTGGAATAATACATGATGGCCTTTCCATTGCATTTCAAAGTTGATGGTACAAAAAAAATAGAAAAGAACGTGATTATCTTTTATCAGATCTATTGTGTTACATTCTCCTAGATTCCTTTCACATTTCTACAAACTTCAAAGTGTTTCCGTTCAAATGGTGCCAAGAATATGCATATCCTTGCTTCAGGGCCTGAGCTACAGGCAGTTAGATTTGGGTATGTCATTTTAGGCGAAAAATTGAAAAAAAGGGGCGGATCCTCATGTTTATGTAGTATACTGTATGTTAGTATGGGTGTTCAAACACAGCTTGGGTATGTGAGTATGTTGATAGAATGTGTATGTATGCTTAGATGGCAGGTTTGAAACCTGTTATCAAAATGGATATTCCGGGGGTAGCGGAAAATTACAGACTCGTAGTGTGAGGGGCCGTTGGTCATTGGAAAAGTGAGTGTAGTTGGGCAAGGGAGCTCGAAATTGGCCAAATTTACGACAGGGAAAGTATTATATTTAGTGAGGTAACAGGCAGAATCTAAAACTATACAGCTATTACCCATATCACTGACCACAGAACCAGTAAAATAAATTCCCTGGTAATGTTACTACATGGCGCCGGGTGTGAAACTAATTTTGGGGTTGGAAGAAACTATGCGAAATGCCAGGGGAATGGATTCTAAAAGGTAACAATTAAAATGACCAGGTCAAACACTCCAGAAAACCTTGAGGGTTTTTAATCTCGTGAGACACTTTATTCCGTCTTATTCTGAAATAGATTTATAGAATTGACGAAAGGAGGGAGGGGTCATGAGAAATTAAAGTGGAGTTAATATTGTGAGTAATTGTTTGTGGAGTTTTGAAAAAGCTATTATGTCCGGCGCCAACATTGGGGTTGCCAAACTTGAAATGACCCTTTAAAAAGTTTGTTCATGAACATGAAGGGCATTGTAGTGCGGTGGTTACATAAAATTATGTAGGAGAAGAGAGACCAGTCATATACGGGAGTAAATTGTTACACTCAGTGGTGAGAGAGAAGCCACTGTGTCTAAGTATAGTGTAGGCTACACAAAGAGTAAATAAATGTTGGGATGGGTTAATACACAAACGATTAATGATTGGAGGGAGGATGGTGGCCTCCTAGTAAACATAAGATCTCATGTTTTGTTTAGTCTGTAATTTAAAACTTTTTGTTCACCTGGTAAAGTAACGTTAGACGAATGAAAGGGGTAGAGTGTAGTAGAGATTGTAGAGGGAAACAAGTGTTAGAGTGGAATAGAAATGTACTGGGTGATGGTGATTGAGAGTTAAAGGAAACAGAGATGTAGATTAATTGGAAAGTAAATTGGTTTAAGATTTAGCAAAGTGAAAACTAACTAAATTATTATTTTTCTCTTTTAGGAGAGGATGGGGTGTCTCTATCTCTCCCTTTGAAATGTTTCCAGAGGCTGTTGCCTTGGGAGAGTAGTTAGTGACATTCTGCAGTTTTATAAAGCATATACAGTGGTTCCTCCTTTAAAAGTTGCAAGTTTACTTACACTGCGGGACTTAGAGGTACCCAGTGTCACGGCTTCATTGCTCCAGACCACCACAAGGGGGAGTTAGATCACTCATTATGCATTTGGGTCCCAAGGTTTTTATATGACCAATCATATCGAGTGTTTCCAATGACGAATTTGACGCGGAGCCAACCCTCCCGTGTGGCTTTCTTCAGCAAAGATGGCTGACAAAACATTTTGGGGAGGCAAATGTAAGTAGTTATAACGTAGTAACAATCAAGCAAAACATGTACAATTGAGAGGAATATGTTAGTTAATGTAGAGACAAACGATTGTGCATATTGTTTTGTCATAAAGTTCATTTACGAAAATCGCTATTTTGCAAGTTTTTTTCTGTCATATCCAATACCAGGTGTATCAAGCTCCATTCTGTGAATGACGCTGTGTCTGCATGTATGTATTACAATTATACACTTCAACAGTGTTTACCACTCTTGCTTCTGGGACATCAATGATTACACATTGTAACTATGCAATAGACTAGAAACATGATTTTGTAATTCATATATATACAGAATAAAAAACAGTACATCCTGCCAGCACGCCCACAAGCGTGCTGAATGACACGTGGAAGAGAGCGAGGAATGAGATGGGAGTAACAATTCAGGCTATTTGCTCTAAGATCTGCATAATAATGTCATGAAACAAGCAGGGAGCAGGTTTCTAACCCTCAACATTCTATCCTGAAGTCTAGCACGCTCTCGACTGTGCCCAAATGTATTAATTGGGGTTGGGGCCGATTGTGGCTAAAAACACTTTATCAATTGGAATCTTTAACATGTGGAAAGGGGGAAAAGTATTATTAGTTTTTCACAAGCGTCGCAGGATGGGCTATTAGCTGAACAATAGACTATTCAACCTTTACTAAATAATTGTCTAATAGCCAAGTTGCAACAAATCATTTGTGTCTACCTACACATGTATCTACCTACACATGTTCTGAAATATATATATCAGAACATTAACCGCATATATATATATATATATATATATATATATATATATATATATATATACAGTATATATGTTTTTAATTCAGGACTGTGATTGGGAGTGTCATAGGGTGGCACACATTTGGCCCAGTGGGTTTGATTGGCCTTCATTGGCCGGGGTAGGCTGGTGCTGGGTTAGGCTGGTGCTGAAAATATAGCTAGCTTGTTATGCAAGTGTTGCACACGAACAGATGGAGAAAACCTACACCAGTCGAGCAATTCAGTTCAACAATCTTCATTTTAATTTGACTTTTCAAACAACAAGAGGGCTTAATTGGAGTCTATTTCTTCGGAGCCCAGACCTATATAAAATGACTTAACAGGCTGAGGTAGGCTCTGAGGCTTTATTAGGCCTACTTACAATTGCAACTGGTCAAAAATGTAGCATCCTACATAAAACAATTGTTTAAAGATTTTTTTTTTATCTAAACATTGTAACTAATAATTAAAAGCGCACATTTGTAAATCCCAAACTCTGAAAGTAATTGGAAAGGTAGATACAAATTATGTGACACAATAAAGAATGTAAAAAAGATGTAAACAAGATGCTGTGTTTTTATTTACAGTAGCAGGTGTAGCAGGTGTATTAGGTGTAGCCCATCATGCAAATGTTTCCTATTAGCAGGACAATATACATTTTATAACCCTGCTACTGTTGTGAAAATCCCCCAACTTGCAATGTATGATGGTTAAGTACTCTAAAGTGTTAAATTTCTAAGTCAAAACAGCAGTACAGTATTTATTCAGCAACATCTTTATGCTTTTGTTAATAAAATAAAACGATGAGAAAAAAGACATTCAAATGAGGATGTTTATATAAACTACATTTTAGTTGCACTTCCAGCCAGCTCCACGACCACAGGTAAAACCTTGCTGAGATGATCAATGTATTTGTTGCATTGTTGTATCGTCAATTTCTCTCGCAAAAAAACATCTTGATGGCCTTCACCAGTTCATCTTTGCTTGTCTGCTTGGCAGAGTTACTGATGAATGTTTTCAGTTGATGCCAAATAAGTTCGATCAGGTTTAAATCAGGAGACCTACATGTAGAGATGAAAACAATATTTGTAGATATACTGTAGGTCCTACTGAAGGTGTTGTAGGTATTTTATTTATTTATTTAACCTTCAATTTACTACATAAAGGTTTATTTACTCTGCTGGCGTCTTGACCCAGTTTATGCCCTCATCTGCAATGCAAACCGGGCGGCAGTGTGTTTTGTGTCATTGACTGCCTAACAGCCAAAATTAGGTACAATAATAGAAATACACATGTAAATAGGCCTAACCGTAACAAAATTATTGCTATAATCCTACCTTGAAAGAAACGATGTGTACCCAGAAACACCTCTCTGACATAGGGTCCCAGCATATCTCTTGATGATTTCTTCCTCAAAGAAATCTCAAGTCATGATACCTGAAAAAGGAGGCAAGAGTGAATTATTCTGGAACAGATAACAGTCCGTGAGTTTTAAGCTCCAATATTTTATGTACCTTTTGCTTTGTAAATAGCCAAACTTACCATCAAAAATCAAATATGGGCCTAGTCCCTGGCGAGAAATTGCCCCCCACACACATGGAGTTTGAGCGGATGCTTGGGACTCGGCTTGCTTGATCTTCCTTTTTTTTGTAGCAATTTTGAGCAATTTGAAATACAATGTGAAAAGGTGCAGTGTAAAGTACAGACCAGCAGTTGATTTATTTAAGCATTATTTCATAGCATTATTAGGCCTACATTAAAGTATGGTAGCCTACTGTACCTGTTCATTTTCCTGGGATTTTGAGGTCGGCCTAAAACAGGCATCTGATGATAGTGTTTGCGAATAGCACTGTCCGTGACCAAAATCCCCAAGTCTACCAGTATTTTTTAAATGTCTCCAGTAGATTTTCCGTTCCTCCTGAATGGCCTAATCTGCTCACTTAAATGAATAGAGATCCTGTTCATGGTGCTACAATATAATCAAAGTGAGGACAATCGACAATCTGCTCTATACTTAGAGCCTATTGTAACCTGAAAGTCACGCCTTTCCTCACACGGACCAAAACTTCACCCTTAACACAGTTACCATTCAAGAATGAGCTGTAATTTTTTTTTTATCACATTGCGACCAAAGAGAACAGATGAAATGGGATTCGTTTTCATCAAACCAGCATCTTTCTATGGTGCTACCCATTCCAGGGTTAGGACTGTAACCACCAGAGAACTTGAAAATGAGCCAGAGCTGAGAGGATCACCAAAACTAAAGGTATTTTGGTTTCAGAGCATTTTATATAAAGAAACGAGAAGGTATATAGCCTATCAATGTGTAGGCATACTGTATAATAAACTTGATAATTGTGTACTTAAAATGTGAATGTGTTTTTGCAGAGCTTACAACCATGCCGACAACCATCCGTGGAGATCAGTGGACAAAGGGCTGGACAATGGGCCGCACCGAAAAAACACAAGGTTGCCAAGAAAGCGGTTAGTTAAGCTAGATTCTTAAAATGTGTACAGCATTTGTGTGTTGGAATCACTTTTAATTCTTAATTGATCTACTGTTTCTATCATAGGCCATTGCAATCAATGGGGGCGCAGGGCGGTACCATTCTGCTCATCTGATGAAGGTACTCATGGGTGAGATTCAAACTTTGAAGACCGAGATCGAGTCATTGAAGGCAGACCATCAGAAAGAGAATCATTCTCTGAGGGCAGAGATACGGGCGACAGCTGATGCATTGGTCCAGAGCCAGGCGGTATTGGCGGAGAGTCACTCCTCATTGGCGGAGAGTCAGGCGGCATTGGCGGAGAGTCAGGTGGAGAATGACACGTTGAAAAGGGCGAGGAAGGAGATGGAGTCACAATCCATGTCAGGCACACCTGTGAGCTCTGGAACTCCACCTCCGACAGGCAGAGTCAACATACGTGGAGGGTTCGTCAGGTCGTCGGTTCACCCTGACATTTCCATTTATTTTCTGACAACAGAACTTGACCAACTGCTCACCAGGCACAGCAAGGGTCGCCCGGACCGTTATGCTGTTCTGCTATTCCAAGGATGTGTAACTGAAGAGAGATACCCCGAGTGGGCACAGAATACAAACTGAGATGGATCCCGAGGCAAATGTGGTTTACCAGTGAACCTCCGGGTGTTCATCGTTAATACTGTGTCTCGGAAGTTTCTGTTCATGACTGATGCAACCCGAAAAAGCATTAAAAACATTAAAAAGCATTAAAGGTCAACAAGAAAGTCTGGACATGGCCTGCTCTCCCTTATGTAAGGAATTATGCACTTTCCCATGTTTACTACAGTATGTACTATATGCTACGTTTACTTGTCAGACTGCACAGTAGCCTAATAAACAAATGCAGGTGGCTTATATCTTCAAAATGCTTTAAATGCTTTATTATCCATATGCAAAAGCATATACTGTACATTACTGTATTTCTTCATCACCATCTTTATGCTTTTGTTAATAAAATAATGACAAAAATACTCTTTCAAAATGTCCATAACGAATTACTTGTTCAAATATGCCATGATATTCTTGAGATATGTGTTGACTGAATATATGCAAGTGATGTCTGCTTTCTTGCCTTTTTCTCGCTCACTCTAGGTTAAATGAAAACAAAATCTCCAAAATATTGTTACTTTTTAAACAAAGTGATTATTATTATTATTATGATTGAATTCAGAATTATATATAAGCGCCTTAGGATCTGTGAGAATATTTAAAGGAAAATGACCCTTAGATATTAATTTAGAGTCCTCCAATCCTGTAAATGTAATTATTGGTGGAGAGTCACGTCTCTGAAAAAAATATTTTTCGATATACTGTAGGCCTACCATCGGCGAAATGAGTCTCACTAGTGTTGAGTAATGTCTAATGCATAATTCTGTAGTAGACATCACAACTATGTTGTGAAGACATCGCAACTATGAAATAACATTGTACAGCGCCATATTTTCCATTCCATTCTAACAGAAACCCATAGGGTTTTTCGTTTTTCATGGAAGAGAAATACCATAATATTAATCAAATGAATTAAGCAATTACCAGTCAAAAGTTACTACATTATGTATTGTAAACTGCACAGTAGCCTAATAAACAAATGAACAAATTTCGTTAATAAACTAATGATAAAAAAATACTCTTTCAAAATGCAGATGTTGATTTAGTTATGGATAATTAATACATATCACTGATTTACAGAAATATTGGAACAAAGCCTATATTTTCAATTTGTTTTTCATGGAATAGGAACACCATAATATTATTCAAATGATTAAGCAAGTACCAGTCAAAAAGTTTGGGCACACCTACTCATTCCAGGATTTTAGCTAAGGGATTCTTTAGCTAAATAGCCCAGCACTGTACTGCCTACTGTCACATTGAACAGCGCCATATTTTCCTTTCCATTCTAACAGAAACCCAGAGGGTTTTTAATTTTTCATGGAATAGAAACACCATAATATTAATCAAATTAATTAAGCATGTACAAGTCAAACGTTTGGACACACCGACTCATTCCAGGATTTTTTATTAAAAAAACAAACTATTTTCTACATTGTAGAATAATAGTGAAGATATCACAACTATGAAATAACGCATGCCCTGTATTCTGTAGTACAGACACGGCTTGCTCTCCATTATGTAAGGAATTAGGCACTCTCCCATGTTTACTACAGTATTTATTGTAGACTGCACAGTAGCCTAATAATTTTTTTTACACATTTCTTAAATAAAATAATGATAAAAAATACTCTTTCAATAACGTATTACTATGGGAATAAATATCACTGATTTACAGAGATATTGGAACAAAGTTGTCTAATGAAGGCAAACAATTTAGAATCCTCCGATCCTGCACCCTACTCCCGACATCACGTTGTACAGCGCCATAGAAACCGTGAGGGTTTCATTTTTCCTTTTTCTCTGAATAGAAACACCACAATATTAATGAAATTAATTATGCCACAAGGTTTTAAATTCTCTGGTAATGCCAATACGGAATACTATCAAATGCTTATTAAAGATGCCCTCTAGTGGTCAAACTAGCAATAACTTGCAGTAACAGATAAAATGTCTGAGAATTAAACGACGTGCCACAGAATGCCGAGGCAGCACGCAAGGTGTGCTGCAGTATGATGCAACTTTTAAAGGAGGAACCACTGTATGTATCTGGATTCGGCCGTAAAAGGAGCTTCCAAATAAGTAAGGCCTGGCCATTGGTTTGTTTGTTTTTGCCCTATGTTTTACCACACACAGCAGCACATGCACACACAACCCACCGGTTATAAATATTTGTTAGATGCTGTTTATTGTGATTTATTGTGTGGGGTCTTTTTAATTATTGTGTGGAGTCTTTTTAATTTGGTTGTAAACTGAGTACGCAGAATGATGAAAATGTTTGAAATGTTTCTAAATGGTTTCTGAAGTACAGGAAAAGAAAGGGGAAAGAAAATGCTAAATGGTGTTGAATGACCTTGTCTTGACCTGACTTTCTGGTGAGGCCTAATCAACCTCACTAGAAATGATAGAGACATTGGATGATATTTAAGTATAATATGAAAAAGTGTATTGTTGTTCTTGTTTTGGTTGTCAATTGTTCATGTCTTTTGATAGCATCCAGTCGAAGTTATCAACTGCCTTTACTCTCATGCCTTTTCTCTCAGGAGTGCTACCTGAGTCCACGTGGAATGAGCATGGAGAGAGATCCCGTCCAAACTTCTCTCCTACTGCTGGTGTACTGGTAGGAAAATGGACAAGACATAATGGACTGTAAAGGGCAGTGGCGGCTCAGGTGAGAGACATTATCAAGGGCCATCCACTTTGAGCATGTGCCATTGGGAGGACGAACTGAAACACTCTCTGAAGCAGAACATGAAGAAACACAAAAAAAGAGTGCTGAGAAGTAGGGGGTGGTCAACTGTGCCTGTACATTTATTTAGGGTTGCCCTAAACTGTTTATTTGGGGTATCATGCTGATTTTGGAGGTCTACACACTGGGAAGCTTATTGTAAATTAGATTCAAATGCATTGAGATACCGATCTGTCATTAACATGCCACTCGCAACACTAAAACAGGGACAAACTGGGGCCGTAATGAAAAAAGTTAATACTGGTAACATATGGCCATTCTAACCGTGTCGATGTGTGCTAAGTTGAGGGTCTTGAATTTGAGTGATAGACTCAACGTGGAGCACTGAAGACTGCCATTCCAAATGTGGGTTGTATAACATTGATAGGAGGGGTTTTGTTTTACCATATCATCAGATGTGTAATGTTAAAGCGCATCTATATATACGGCTTTCTGGCTGATACAGTACAATTGACTTGAGCATGTTTTAGTATGTTTATAACTATATAACTATCCCCAAAGCCAACACTTCCTTTGGCCACCTTTCCTTCCAGTTCTCTGCTGCCAATGACTGGAACGAATTGCAAAAATATCTCCCTCTCTCTCTAACTTTAAGCATCAGCTGTCAGAGCAGGTTTCCGATTACTGTACCTGTACACAGCCAATCTGTAAATAGCACACCCAACTACCTCATCCCTATATTATTACTTACCCTCTTTCTCTTTTGCACCCCAGTATCTCTACTTGCACATCATCATCTGCACATATATCACTCCAGTATTAATTCTAAATTGTAATTATTTTCGCCTCTATGGCCTATTTATTGCCTACCTCCCTACTCTTCTACATTTGCACACACTGTACATAGATCCTTTTATTTTCCATTTATTTTGTGTTATTGACTGTATGTTTGTTTATGTGTAACTCTGTGTTGTTGTTTTTGTCGCACTGCTATGCTTTATCTTGGCCAGGTCGCAGTTGTAAATGAGAACTTGTTCTCACCTGGCCTACCTGGTTAAATAAAGGTAAATAAATACATTTAAATAAATACAAGTCGCCTAGCAGTAGTGACTGATGTGTTATGGGTTAGATGGATTTCGTTATTCAACTAGGCAAGTCAGTTAAGAACAAATTCTTATTTACAATGACGGAATGATATATGTGCAAATGTATTTGAAACAGGAGGCCACCTCACCGGAAGGGATGTTCGCTGTAGTATTAGCATCACATCTCATCACATCTCATCACATCTCCCGCCAAATTATAGGTGACCATTGCTGTACATTGATACCCCAGGGTGAGGGTAACTTGACTATTGTAGTGGAACATCTGAAAGCGCTCAGCGGTGATCTCGCAAACGAACACCAACAAGAGAACGATTGGAATCCGTTTGGGGATAGGTTCAGTCGTTATTTGGTTTTATGAACGCTACAATATTTCATTGGTTAATTTATGGCTTAGTTATCTTTTTAGCAATTATGCTTATTATAACTTGTGTTTGGTGATGAAGTATGTACTGATGTTTAATTCATATGTCCTTGCCCCCTTCTGAGAATTAATTGCACTATGTGAAGGTTTGAAACTCAATGACAACAGAGGTAATTTACGATTGTAATGTAAGACAGTCTTCATTTTTCCCTCTTTCCCCTAATGCTTGTTTGATGAAAATGCTTGTAGGTAATTTCCTACTAGGTTGAGACTTAGTCTCAAAAGGGTGGATATGTGGAGGAAATTAATGAATTACATTCTATGCTGTTTAGACATACTATGCTGTTTTTTACTTAATTAATTGTCCATTGCTATATGCTAATATTTTTACTGATACAAACTTATCTTGTGTGACTTAATCATAAATCTGAGCGTGGAGATTTATGAGCCGTTTGGGTGCGACTGCAGGATGTGACCTCTTAAGTTTACAATCGGCAGGAATTGAGCTATGTGTGAATTACAGGGAGGAAGAGAGAATGGTGGAGATAATGGCTATCTTGATCTGCACAGATGAGCTAAATTACTTTACAACTCTGTTCCCTGGCCCTATTTCTGCACATCTGCTAACTGTCACACAGATAAGAGGATGTACTTTCTATAAAAGGAGAGAGACAACTCTGTTCATTGGGCATTTCAACTCTGAACTATTTGAGTGATTGTTGATTGCTCCATTTTTGCAAATCTTATAATAATGTTGCTGTTTGAAGAAATCTACAGTCTCTCTTCTTTTTGTTATAATTTCCACCACAACTCATACACACTCCCCACCCTTCCCCCACACACAACCACAGGCTCAGATGTTCAACAGTTGTTCCATCCCCGAGTCGAACTCAAGAGAAGACTTGATGTGCGAATGCATATACAGTTGCAGCTGTCTGAGAAGGCACGCAAAATTGAGCAAGAATGGGGAGATTAACCAATGTCAAGTCCTAGGTGATGGAGCTCAGATACACCCCCCTACCCTGAAACACACACATGCTCGCCCCCCGTTATAACCATATTCCCAGGCATCTCTGTGCAGTCATAACTTTTGATTATTTTGTGCCACCAGGGCCACAATAATTTACCCTCTCTCTGAGTGACCCCTCCCCATGGGTTACTGCTGCTAGTGTTACTAGCACTGCCACTACCTAGGAGGGTAGTGTCCCCAATGAAATTCTCATCGGCTAGATACAACGTCATCAAAGTTCTCATTAGCAGCTTTGAGAAACTCCTTCTATATTATTTTCACTCATCGGGGTGCTTTGGCTTTGTTGGACCAACCCTGCCAGGCAGGCTCAGACTCTTGAGGGGCCAGTGCTGCTCTAGTTGGTCTCTGACTGCGTATATCTTTCTGTCTTGGCTGCAGATAGGCTACTTGCAGTAGGCCTATAAAACAGATAAGGACTTCTCCTTAGTGTGTGGGTCGCTCAGGTGGGTGTCTAGGGTATAAGGTTGGGGACCGTTCCATCATGATAGGACAATAAATAAACTATATTTAGAATTAATTAAAAAATGTATATCCCATATCGGCTCTTAACCAACCATGCTATTTTGTTCGTCTTTTCGCGTTGTTCGTAACTTATTTTGTACATAATGTTGCTGCTACCGTCTCTTATGACCGAAAATAGCTTCTGGACATCAGAACTGGGATTGCTCACCTCAAACTGGATGAGGAGTTCTTCTTCAATGAGTCGGATGCAAGGGATATACTACAAACACCCGACCAGGCCCAGATCCCTGTAATTTGCTGGAAAAGGAAATGCAGGTTTTGCCGAAAGAGATCAGGATGCGTTTTCGAGGATCAGGCGACGAGTGGCTAATCTGCCCGTGCCTTCTGTTCTGCTAGCTAACGTTCAATCGCTGGAAAATAAATAGGGCAAACTGAAAGCACTTATATCCTACCAACGGGACAATAAAACCTGTAATATCTTGTGTTTCATTGAGTCGTGGCTGAACGATGACGTTAAGAACATACAGCTGGTGGGTTATACACTCTATAGGCAGGACAGCACAGCAGCCTCTGGTAAGACACGGTGACTTTAGAGCAGGGAAACCTTTTCAGTTTTACCTAATTTCTATCAGCAGAGATGCGTACAAAGCTCTCCCTTGAAGTCTTATTGACTTCAGCTCAGCGTTCAACAGTATAGTGCCCTCAAAGCTCATCACTAAGCTAAGGACCCTGGGACTAAACACCTCCCTCTGCAACTGGATCCTGGACTTCCTGATGGGCCGCTCCCAGGTGGTTAAGGTAGGTAACAACACATCCACCATGCTGATCCTCAACACGGGGGTCCCTGCGGTGCGTGCTAACTCCCCTCCTGTACTCCCTGTTCAAGCATGACAGCATGGCCAGGCACAACTCCAACACCATCATTAAGTTTGCTGATGGGAAGCCTGATCACCGACAACAATGAGACAGCTTATAGGGAGGAGGTCAGAGACCTGACCGTGTTGTGCAAGAACAATAGCCTCTCCCTCAACATGATCAAGACAAAGGAGATGATTGTGGAATACAGGAAAAGAAGGACTGAGCATGCCCCCATTCTCATCGACAGGGCTGTAGTGGAGCAGGTTGAGAGCTTCAAGTTCCTTGGCGTCCACATCACCAACAAACTAACATGGTCCTAGCACACCATGACAGTCGTGAAGAGGGCACGACAGAACCTATCCCCCTCAGGAGACTGACAAGATTTGGCAAAGTTCCTCAGATTCTCAAAAGGTTTTTAAAGCTGCACCATCGAGCGATTCCTGACTGGTTGCATTACTGCCTGGTACTGCAAAACCCTTACGCACCACTGCACTTGTATACCAGGCTTGGCTGGCCTTCTCTAGTCACTTGCAGGCTCAGTCACTGGCATACTTTTAGTTACAAAGCCATTTTGGGTTTACTAGCTTTTTATTTGGGCATTTTTATTGTTCAGAAATGTGGTGGGTACTCTCTTCGTTCGCAGGACTTTATCCTGCTAACTGTTCCAAATATCCGAACTGAATTGGGCTTTTATGTATTCTGCGCCATCGTCTTGGAACGCCTTACAAAGTACTTTTAAACTGGAAGAACTTGTCCCAATTGGTATTTTTAAATCACTGATGTATGATTTTGAGACTGATTCCCTGATCTGTCAATGTTTTTAATTAGCTGTTTTTGATTTTGTTATTCTCTTGTGAATTCTATGGTTTTTACTACATTACTTGTAGTTTTTCATGTTGTTTGTCTGTCATTTTTGTAATGATTTGGTGCTGCCTATCTTGGCCAGGACGCTCTTGAAAAAGAGATTTTGAATCTTAACCCTTCCTGGTTAAATAAAGGTTAAATAAAATAAATAAAAATATGGCAAACACAAGGCACTACAGAGAGTAGTGCGTACTGCTCAGTACATCACGAGGCCAAGCTTCCAGCCATCCAGGACCTCTATACCAGGCGGTGTCAGAGGAAGGCTCTAAAAATTGTCAAAGACTCCAGCCACCCTAGTCATAGACTGTTCTCTCTGCTACCGCATGGCAAGCGGTACAGTAGCGCCAAGTGTAGGCCCAAGAGGCTTCTAAACAGCTTCTACCCCCAAGCCATAAGACTCCTGAACAGCTAATTAAATGGCTACCCAGACTTTTGCATTGTCCCTCCCTACACTGCTACTACTCTCTGTTATCATCTATGCATAGCCACTTTAATAACTCTACCTACACGTACATAATTACCTTGACACTGGTGCCCCCGCACATTGACACATTGACTCTGTACCAGTACCCCCTGTATATAGCCCTGCTATTGTTATTTACTGCTGCTCTTTAATGGTTTGTTATTCTTATCTCTTACTTTTTTAAAGGTATTTTCTGGAAACTGCATTGGTGGTTAGGGGCTTGTAAGTAAGCATTTCACTGTTGTATTCGCCGCATGTGACAAATAACATTTGATTTGATATCTGCACAAAATTGAAAGCTCTCTCTGTCAGATCTCCTGCTCACAGACACACATGGGCTCAGGAACCATTTTCCTTTTTCACTCACTTTACTCCACAAAAACAAACACCCTACCTTCCGTCAAACAGTGGTGGAAAAAGTACCCAACTGTCATACTTGAGTAAAAGTATAGATACCTTATTAGAAAGTTACTCAAGTAAAAGCGAGTCACCCAGTAAAATACTACTTGACTAAAAGTATGAACATATTTGGTTCTAAATATACTTAAGTATCAAAAGTAAAAGTATAAATCATTTCAAATTCCTTATAATAAGCAAAGCAGACGGCACCATTTTCTTGTTTTTAAAATGTACGAATAGTCAGTGGTACACTCCAACACAAATGATGCATTTGTATTTTGTGAGTCTGCTAGATCAGAGGCAGTAGTGATGACCACGTGTTCTCTTTATAAATGCATGAATGGGACCATTTCCCTGTCCTGCTAAGCATTCACCATGCAACGAGTACTTTTGGGAGTCGGTAAAAATGTATGGAGTAAAAATTATATTATTTTCTTTAGGAATGTTGTGAAGTAAAAGTAGTTAAAAATAGAAATAATAAAGTACAGATACCCCAAAACACTACTTAAGTTGTACTTTAAAGTATTTTTACTTCAGTACTTTACACCACTGCCATCACAATAAACTCGCAAAGCACCCTTTACTGGCTCAAACAGCCGGACGATCAGCCTGCTTACAACCCTTAGTAAACGTTTGGAAAAAAATTGTGTTTGACCAAATTACAATGCTATTTTATAGTAAACAAATGAACAACTGACTTTCACCATGCTTACAGGGGTGGGCACTCAATATGTGCAGCACTGAAATAAATTGATACAAACAAGCTAGTGGGAGCTGTTTTGTCAGAGTTCAGTGCAGCTTTTGACATTATCAATCATAATCTGCTGCTGAAAAAACATGTGTTATGTCTTTACATCCGCTGCTATATCGTGGATCGAGAGTTACCTGTCTAACAGAACACAGAGGCTGTTCTTTAATGGAAGCCTCTCCAACATAATCGGGCAGAGTTGGACTTCCCCAGGGCAGTTGTCTAGGCCCCTTACTGACACTGGCACTGAGTAAAGCTAATATACTGTATGTATGCCGATGACTCAACATTATACACGTCAGCTACCACAGCAAGTGAAATCACTGCAACACTTAACAAAGAGCTGCAGTCCGTTTTAGAATGGCCGGCAAGTAATAAGCTAGTACTAAATAAAAACTAAAAGGATTGTATTTGGGACTAACCATTCACTAAATCTCAACTTAATCTTGTAATGAATACTGTGGAAATAGAGCAAGTTGAGGAGACTAAGCTGTTTGGTGTAACCCTGGAATATAAACAGTTAAGGTCAACACATATTGATGCAATGGTAGCTAAGGTGGGCAGAGGTCTGTCCATAATAAAGTGCTGCTCTGCTTTCTTGACAAGGCTATCAACAAACCAAGTCCTACATGCTCTAGTTTTGTTGCACCTGGACTACTGCCCAGTCATATGGTCGAGTGCCACAAAGATGGACAGTTGGCCCAGAACAGAGTAGCATGTCTGGTCCTTAAATGTACACAGAAAGCTAACATCAATGACATGAATGTCAATCTCTCCTGGCTCAAAGTAGAGGAGAGAGTGACTGCATCACTACTTGTCTTTGTGAGAGGGATTGACATGTTGAAATTACCGAGCTGTCTGTTCAAATGACTAGCACACAGCTCAGACACCCATGCATAACCCACAAGACATGCCACCAGCAGTCTCTTCACAGTTCTCAAGTCCAGAACAGACTCTGGAAAAAGCACAGTACTACACAGAGCCATGACTACATGGAACTCTATTATACATCAAGGAACTCATGCAAGCAGTAAAATCAGAAAAAAAGCTCCAGATAACACTACACCTTATGGAACAACGTGAACTGTTAAGAGACACACACAGCACACACACACACACATGCATACTCACACACACGCCAACACATGCATTGTACACATGTACAGTGGCTTGCGAAAGTATTCACCCCCTTGGCATTTTTCTTATTTTGTTGCCTTACAACCTGGAATTAAAATAGATTTTTTTGGGGGGGGTTGTGTCACTTGATTTACACAACATGCCTACCACTTTGAAGATGCAAAATATGTTTTGCATAACTATTCACCCACCCCCCCCCCCCACAAAGTCAATACTTTGGAGAACCACCTTTTGCAGCAATTACAGCTGCAAGTCTCTTGGGGTATGTCTCTATAAGCTTGGCCACTGGGATTTTTGCCCATTCTTCAAGGCAAAAATGCTTCAGCTCCTTCAAGTTAGATGGGTTCTGCTGGTGCACAGCAATCTTTACGTCATACCACAGATTCCCAATTTGATTGAGGTCTTGGTTTTGACTAGGCCATTCCAAGACATTTAAATGTTTCCCCTCAAACCACTCGAGTGTTGGTTTAGCAGTATGCTTAGGGTCACTGTCCTGCTGGAAGGTGAACCTCTGTCCCAGTCTCAAATCTCTGGAAGACTGAAACAGGTTTCCCTCAAGAATGTCCCTGTATTTAGCGTCATCCATCATCCTACAATTCTGACCAGTTTCCCAGTCCCTGCCGATGAAAAACACCCCCACAGCATGATGCTGCCACCACTATGCTTCACTGTGGGGATGGTGTTCTCTGGGCGATGAGAGGTGTTGGGTTTGCGCCAGACATAGCGTTTTCCTTGATGGCCAAAAAGCTACATTTTTGTTTCATCTGACCAGAGTACCTTCTTCCATATGTTTGGGTAGTCTCCCATACGCCTTTTGGCCAACCACAAATGTGTTTGCATATTTTTTTTTAAGAAATGTTTTTTTTCTGGCCACTCTTCCATAAAGCCCAGTTCTGTGGAGTGTATGGCTTAAAGTGGCCCTATGGACAGATACTCCAATCTCTGCTGTGGAGATTTGCAGCTCCTTCAGAGTTATCTTTGGTTTCTTTGTAGGCCCTCTGATTAATGCCCTCCATGCCTGGTCCATGAGTTTTGGTGGCCGGCCCTCTCTTGGCAGGTTTGTTGTGGTGCCATATTCTTTCCATTTTTTAATAATGGATTTAATGGTGCTCAGTGGGATGTTCAAAGTTTCTGATATTTTTTTATAACCCAACCCTGTTCTGTATTTCTCCACAACTTTGTCCCTGAACTGTTTGGAGAGCTCCCTGGTCTTCATGGTGCCGCTTGCTTGGTGGTTCCCCTTGCTTAGTGGTGTTGCAGACTCTGAGGCCTATCAGAACAGGTGTATATATACTGAGATCATGTGACAGATAATGTGACACTTATATTGCACACAGGTGGACTTTGTTTAACTAAATATGTGACTTCTGAAGGTAATTGGTTGCATCAGACCTTATTTAGGGGCTTCATAGCAAAGGAGGTGAATACATATGGACGCACCACTTTTCCGTATTTTTTTACATTTCACAACACCAATTTGGATTATTTTGTGTATGTCCATTACATGAAATCCAAATCAAATCTATTTAAATTACAGGTTGTAATGCAACAAAATAGGAAAAACGCAAAGGGGATGAAAGTTATGCAAGGCACTGTACATTTGAATAATGTTGTATGGTGGTATTGTAAATTTTTTGCTGTGGTAGTAGCTAATGGGGATCCTTAATAAATACAAAATGTCAACATCAAACCAAAAGCATGGATTGCTGTCATTCCTTGTCCATAAAATGCTTACAGGGTAAGGAAATCAATATCTAATCTTGTAGTTTTGGAGAACTATCCCTTTAATATCGAGATGGATGGGATTCTTTAAAACAAATCACCTGGAACAGCACCATCTAATGGTCAAAACCTGGAAATATCAATATGTAGGATGGGACAAAATCCTAACAACTTCAAATCAAATCATATTGTATTTGTTACATGTGCCGAATACAACAGATAGATAGACCTTACAGTGAAATGCTTAATGATTAATGTCTCTGAACAAGAAAAAACAACACCAAATTCTCTTGAAATACACCTCATAGGATGATATTCTGAGCCACAGCTACATTCTACTTGTCAGACAGAGAACTGATACTATATACTTGTTGCGGTGGGATTGGCGTTTGGTATGTGGGGTCAGAGTGTGTCTTTTGACCATTTCTTTTGATCCCTCATGTTTAACACATTGTCAGAAAAATGTTTGGTCCAAATCGGATATTAGGTACTATATTTATTGAATATTACATGAATCCTATTAATTAAAATTGACACTTTTGGTGCAATCAATTAGCTTAATTTATAAGAGATCAAATTGTTTTTTTTAACAAAATATTAAAGCTAACAACAGAAACAATTTCAGAACAATTTGAAATGGTGGGTGTTGAAATTCTCTTTCTTGTGCTTTTTGAGGTGGAATGACCCCATAGTAATAATGGGTTAGGGCATGTTGTTTCTGCTCCATATCCTGCTGTACATTTACATACCATGGCTGTGACTTTGTGAGGTTCTCAGCTCTGCTGTGAGAGATTGTCTTGGTTACTAGCTCATATAGGGCATTCCTCCTCTTGACATATCACTTGCTTTCATACTTCATACAGCATTTTAATTAAGATAATATAAATTCTTGATTTCATTTGTAACATGGAACCAACCAACCATTCCAGTATGGAATCATCTGCCTTTCCTTGAAATGGTTTTTCTTCACACACACTTTCTTCAGAAATGTAGGTATTTTTTACCTCCATGTCACACATTATTCATTGCTCAATGAGCAGATGTCTATTTACATAAGCCTGGTGTCGGCAGCACAGAACATTTACACACACTATATAAGCTCATTTCATTTTAAGACATTGGAGGTGTGACTTTAAGCTTGTAGATGTGGATTTTCAGAACAGTCTTACAGTAATAACTGAACAATTTGTGTGTTTGAGGAATAAAGAAGATATGACATTACAATGTTGGTTTAGTGATAAGGGAACTGATGCTGGCAGGCTCAGCTATAGATAATGTAGTATAGGAGAGGAAGTAGTCAGCATAGCGTATAGGGTCTAGCTGAGGTGAAGGCGAGTGATGTTTGTTGATTTGAGTTATTTGGTGGCAACCCAGAAGTGTTAGTCAGGGTGTACTCTGCTCTACTCTTGTGACGTCTGACTGACTCATTAACATTCTCTGCAAGGTTTTCTCTCACACATCCTCTCCCTCCGAAACGCACATGCACAGGCAAAGTTTGAATATGAATATGTTTCAGGATGACAGGCTGAGTGACATGCTTTTGCATAGGCTTTGCCATATGCGCTTTGTAGCATTTTGTTGTGGTACTAGAAAGAAAAATGCCTGGAACATAAAATAACGTTATTAACAGGCTACCATGCTTTTAAAATAATGGTTCTGTTCTGGAACAGTATGGATCACTTTCGTTCCAGGTTCCATTTCTGTTCCTTGAAAAATGTAGTTATATTCCAGTTCCAACCCCTGCTACTAATGCATGCATCCTTCCTTCATTAGAATGCTGGTGTGTCCACAGAACATAAAGATGCTAATGATTTATTTATGATGTAATCCTAAAGGGCCCTGTGCTTCACATTGAAGATCTCACTGCAGGAATCATCTAAACTTGGCCATAATGAGAATGGACAAAAGCACCCACAAGAATAACAAATATGCCAGATATTGTCATGATGACATACATGCTACAATCCCTCAGAAATGGTATTCCTTTACAAACACAATGGGCTGTGTTCAATCCGTATCCCGGAAGTTCAGCTTTACAGCGCTTTTGACAATTAATGGCAATTTTCCCATGTTTATGAAGACTGCATTCACGGTAAACACTGTATTTATTTTTACATTTCTAGCGTGCAATCTATAATGCTTAAGCAGCGATACAGATTGAATAGAGCACAAGGACTGCCTAACGTGTGTTGTGCAACCGTTTAGCTAAATTCAAATGCAATCAATTCATGTCAAATCAAAACAAATCAAAGTGTATTTGTCACATGCACCGAATACAACAGGTGTATGTATACCTTACAGTGAAATGTTTACTTACAAGCCCTTAACCAACAATGCAGCTTTATGAAAAAAACAAGTGTTAAGTAAAAAATAGATGAGTAAAACATTTAAAATAACACTAACAAATAATTAAAGAGCATAAAATAACAGTAACAAATAATTAAAGAACAGTTCAAGGCCAGTGGCAGATCATTCTGAGAAATATTTTTATGAAGTCTCTCTGGAGGTTGAGTTTAGATCAGTCTCAGTATGCACTCTCTCTCGTACTCTCCCTTTCTGACATCTGTATTGGCTCTAATCCAATCTTTTTTCAGTAAATGCCTATTCCAAAACTTCCAGAGTCAATTGAAGTGCTTTGTGTGTGCTTTGTGTGTGCTTTTGTGTGTGCTTTTGTGTACAAAAGACACTGATTGTTCACAAATGTGTTTGAGCGTAATAGTGTTTTAATTCTCTGAAGGTGATAACAGCCCCAGTCAGAGAGAGAATACAGAGAAATAGAGAGGAGTTCCTTCAGCTGTCTGAGAATGAACTGGTTTTTCCTCCAGTAACTGTTGGCGCAGCGTCTGCCTTTTAGCAGCACCAATTAAATGTCTTTTTTAAAAGCACTGCACTTGTCAAATGAACATTAAAAGAGCATTCTCAATTACTCCCCACTGGGCACACACTGTTTGAATCAATGTTGTTTCAACTTCATTTGTAAAAGTATTTTGAGGTGTAATCAATGTGGAAAAAGACATAAACCAGTACTGTTATCACCTCATTTCAACCACTTTTGTAAACATTGAAATTAGGGAAATAGTTCAACATAAATACATTGACTTAACCTGACAAATAGGTTTTTACATAAATCTAATTCCAATTTAAGAACGATGCATATTTAAAATTGCGTTGATTTTGTTTGAATTTCATATTTTATTAGACATGTTTTATTTGACCTTGTTTCAATGTTGATAGTAAAACAGGGAGATCGTTCAAGATTGATGTCGAAATTGGACGTCTATCCGTGTCCTGAGGACGTCGTGAAATGCCTTCAAAACTGTCCACTAGAGGCAACAGTGAGTGAGTGCTATTACCATCGAGTAGGCTTGTGTTTTGCTAGGGCGTAATCCCATGACTCTGGATCAGAAGGTTGCGCATTTGATCCCAGTTGTGGACCCAGTTTTTATTTTGGGGGTTTTAACCCTATCCCAAACCTTAACCCTTACCGTAACCATTCAGAATGAGTGCCTAATCTTAACCCTTAACTTATTCATTTGACTTGTGGAGAAATGGAACAATACAGAGCAGCAGGTGCAACAAAAACATTAATTTAGCAGTGAGACTGTGAGAGCTTGTTGAGTAAAATAGAATGTTTGAATCAACCTATATGAAGAGGTACAATATATTGAAATAAAATGTGAAACCACAGTCCAATGATTCATTGACTCCCACTTGGTATTTGAGGGGTAATGGACTTCAGTAAGAAACAGTCTACCATCCAGAAGCCCACCTCTGTGTACCCTGCTTAGCTTTTGAAACAAGCTATGTTTGATTCAGCTGAGGTATCATGTCAACACATTTAGACATCGATCTGTTTCCATATTAATTTGCATAGACTACCTAAATTACATTAAAAAGTTGAAATTAACAAGCTCAAATCAAATCACATTTTATTAGTCACATGCACCGAATACAACAGGTGTAGTAGACCTTACAGTGAAATGCTTACTTACGAGCCCCAAACCAACAATGCAGTTTAAAAAAATACAGATAAGAATAAGAAATAAAAGTAACAAGTAATTTTAGAGCAGCAGTAAAATAACAATAACAAGACTATATACAGGGGGGTACCAGTACGGAGTCAATGTGCGGGGGCACCGGTTAGTTGAGGTAATATGTACATGTATGTACAAACTGTATGTGAAAGTACATTTAGAGTGAGGTTGGGTTTATGTTTTCTATATTGACATCTGATTTGCCCAAAGTACACCATCATTTCAACGTGATGCTAGGTATACTATCATTCATCCATTGTTGATTGGATCTTTGGAAGTTTAGAAGTAGTTACCATTAGCTCTATAAATAGGATGCCAAATTCATGAATTAATAATAAACTTTTACCTTTGGATATTGTCTTTTATGTATGTTATTCATAATATACAGTATATATATACTATCCTAGCAGAAGATACATCCCGTTCAAATGTTGATATTTGGTTCAAAATCCAATATCCAGTTTGTCTACACATTAGTGATTGATGGATTCACGTCTCCATCTCAACCACAAATCAAAGTTAAAGAGTAGCACTAAATCAAATCAAACTTTAAATGCACTTCAAATAAAGTTTGATTTGATTTAGTAATATTCTTCAAATTACATTTTTGGTTGAGATGGAGACGTGAATCCAAAATATTAATAACTTGTAGATTACATTTTAAATCAACCAACCAACCTTCATATACAAGACGATATCCATAGGTAAAAGTTCATTTGGCATCCTATATACAGGGCTAATGGCAACTACTTCTAAACTTTCAAAGATCCAGTCAACCATTGATACATTATAGTATACCTAGCTACACGTTGAAATGATGGTGTCCTTTGCTGGTCAAATCACATGTCAATGTAGCCTACATAAATACAACCTCACACCGAATTTACTTTCACATAGACTACAGGGCCGAAGTAGACCCCTTTCCTGCAGTCAAATGACCAAATTGCCCTCAAGTGTCCTCATGGGTGTAATGTTATTCATATGTTTTATAATTTGATAATTAATAAACTTTATTTAAAAAAGCAGCCAAAAGAAGGTGTTTCTATGTCAAAGGGTTTTGTTATATTTCAGTCTTCTGTGATGTATATGAAGTGTAATTTTGGATTGCAAACTCAAAATGTAATACATTTAAACTCTATACCTGACATGGTACAGGTGTCTTGTTTTTTAAAGACCATAACCATGTGTGTGTGTGAGGTGTATATTTTTGTTTCAAAGTAGATTTGTTTAAGTCTACCAAGAAACACTCTGTGTGACCCTGATTTAGCCCACTGGGGGAAAGGGTTCATTCAGAGGCTTACAGGGGCTGGGCCCAAACCCATAGGGGACCCAGAGTCAGAGAATGTTTTAGTTTTTTAAGTAAATATTTTTTTTTACTGCATCAGCCAACCACAGGAGCCCGCTCTCAATGTTCAAAATACACCAGAAAGCATAATTTTGTCACAGAGGATCAATAGCTTCTAAAAAAATAGCTGTGGATTAGTGGCGATTAGTTACTCCCGAGTGGAGCAGAGGTCTAACGCACAGCATCTCAGTGCTAGAGGCATCACTACAGACCCTGGTTTGATTCCAAGCTGTATCACAACCGGCTGTGATTGGGGGTCCCATAGGGCGGTGCACAATTGGCCCAGCGTTGTTAGGGTTTGGCCGAGTTAGGCCATCATTGTAAATAAGAATTTGTTCTCAACTGACTTGCCTAGTTAAATAAAGGTTAAAAATAAATAAATTAGGTTTTATCATACAGGTAACTGTCAAAATAAAGGAAACACCAACATAAAGTGTCTTAATAGGATGTTAGTCCACCACAAGCCGCCAGAACAGCTTCAATGCTCCAATGAGTGGACCTAAACCATGTCAGGAAAATGCACAGAAAGAGTAGGACATCATATTAACCTGGAAAGCTTAATCCTGACACTTTTATTTCTTGGTCTGACAAGAGAAAATCTAAACTATTGTTACCTTTTAGAGAAACTACATGATCAAAATCACAAACTTCATTGGTATGACATCATAGAGGGGGGCAGAGCAAGCTTCAAACAGCAAGCTCACACAGCGAAGCACATGGTAATATCAGTGGCATAACTTTTTCTGTTTTGATGTTGATGTCATAAATAATGCACTGTGCCAAATTGTGAATACTGTGTACTGGGGCCTCAAGATAAATAAAAAGTTGCCAATATTATGTAAACCTTTGGTAATTCAGTCATTTTTTTAGTTGTCCAGCTTTACCAACTATAGCTAGCTAAAGTAGGACAGCATGGAGTAGCTAAAGTGGGACAGCAGGCTTTCCAATGTCATAAAGACATCAAGTTTACATTAGGGACCCCTTACACATATTTACACTGTAAATGTAAATATTATCCACAAAACATAAAGTGTCCCATTTAATTATACACATATCCGTTATGCAAGCTAACAACGAGCATAGATAACAAGCTAGCTTGCTTGCTAATTAGCTAACAAGACTAGCCAAGTTGGCTGCGTTGTTCTTTGCATGTGAATGCCTGTTGTCTTGGGGGAACATTGTGATCAACAAAGCCACAGGGCTCCTTGATGAGGTGGTTATAGCGCATCTGTACAAATGAATGGATGATGTGTGGTACTTTTGATTATCTAGTTATTGTAACGGTTCTCTTGTGGTGAAGGAGAGTTGGACCAAAATGCGGCGTGTAGATTGCGATCCATGTTTAATAAACAAACGTAAAACACGAATCAATACAAACACTACAAAACAAAGAACGTAATGAACGTAACGAAAACCGAAACAGTCCTATCTGGTGCAAACACAGAGACAGGAACAATCACCCACAAAACACACAGTGAAACCCAGGCTACCTAAATATGGTTCCCAATCAGAGACAATGACTAACACCTGCCTCTGATTGAGAACCATATCAGGCCAGACATAGAAATAGATAAACTAGACATGAAACATAGAATGCCCACTCAGCTCACACCCTGACCAACCAAAACATAGAAATATACAAAGTAAACTATGGTCAGGGTGTGACAGTACCCCCCCCCCCCCACAAGGTGCGGACTCCGGCCGCAAAACCTGAACCTATAGGGGAGGGTCTGGGTGGGCATCTGTCCGCGGTGGCGGCTCTGGTGCTGGACGTGGCCCCCACTTCACCGTAGTCTTCCCCCACCTTGTCCGCTTCCGTGACCTCTGGCTGACGGGCGGATCTGGAAGAGTCTGGCAGACTGGCGGATCTGGAAGAGTCTGGCAGACTGGCGGATCTGGAAGAGTCTGGCAGACTGGCGGATCTGGAAGAGTCCGTACTAATCTGTCTGTAGAGCCAATATATATATATATTTTCTCCCAATTTGCGAACAGCAGCACTGTTTTTCAAAGTAGCTAATATAGGCTATTGCCACGACGAACGCATCGGCCATCACGGGTGAGTAGCCTATGGCTTCATTTCATCTGTGTGCCACTGGACATTTTATTTAGTAGCCTACTTTAGTCAATATACTGTATATATTGTAAATTAAATTCAGGATTACAAATATTTTTTAAGTTTCCATATGGAATTCTCAATGCAATTTCAACGTATACATAGTTCTGATGAATATGTTAAAACTAAATTGATGTATCAACCTTTTAGTTAGGCTAAGTCAATGTATTTTAGTTGAAGTTTTATCCTAATTCCAATGTCTACAACTGGTTTAAATGAGATGAATACAGTACTGGTTTACTTTAAAAAAAAATCCGTTGTATTTTCCACATTGAAACAATATTGATTCAACCTGTGTGTGCCCAGTGGGTCCCCTCATAGAGACATCACATCCAACCCCAGAGAGGGACTGTTTAACTGTTTAACAGCTCAAAATGCAAATTGATGCCTTGTGCAATTTCTTTGTCTACAGGTCTCTGTGAAGGAGGTTAAATATAAACCTCTTACCTAACGAACATTTACTCTTTAGCTGTTTATAGTTGTCAGTTGCTGATGACTCTCACTCCTCCTGTACCTTCCTCTTTAGGATTACCAAGAGATGAGCCCAGCCAATTTATTTCTTCTCCCGAAGATGTCTTCAAAGATGTTCCAGTTAACGTGCCTTTCAAACCTGTTTAAGGTATGTCTTACAACCTTATAGGGATCAGACTCTCCTTCCTTTGTGTTCATAAATAATTATAAAGTATCATTTCAGTACCCCTCTACTGCAGCTGTCTGACATTTCTGAGGGTAATATAGCTTTGTTGCGACTCATGAGCAGGTTCAATGGTTTGTACTGCAAAGGGAGGAGGGGGGGAAATATTCTGTCATTGTAGATTTTATAAGTAGCAATGCTGCAGCCTTTCACAGTGTAAGGTTTGCACAGCTATCAAAAAGCTCACCAAAGGTCAGGCCTGTACAGCTTTTGATGGAGACACAATTTGCTTGGTCTCTGAATGTTATTTATTTTTAACCACTTTTTTCTCCACAATTGGTAGTTACAGTCTTGTCCTACCGCTGCAACTCCCATACAGACTCGAGGTGAAGGTTGAGAGCCATTTGTCCTCCGAAACACAACCCTGCCAAACCTTCTTGACACACTGCTCGCTTAACCCAGAAGCCAGCCGGACCAATGTGTCAGAGGAAACACCGTACAACTGCATGCGCCCAGGCTGCCCCAGGAGTCGCTAGACCACGATGGGGCAAAGACATCCCAGCCAGTCAAACTCTCCCATAACCCGGACGACACTGGGCCAATTGTGCGCCGCCTCATGGGTTTCCCAGTCGGCTGCAACACAGCCCAGGATCGAACCCGGGTCTATAATGATACCTCAAGATCTGCGATGCAGTACCTTAGACCACTGAGCCACTCAGAAGGCCCTGGTCTCTGAATGTTAAGAGTGACTGCCCCTAAAAAAATATGTGGCATCGATATGAGTCAGAAACCTATATTATAGTGTCAAAATTGACTACTAAGTGTAAATAGGATAATTTTGGTCATAAAGTCAGTCTCTTTTGGAAACTCAGTGCGTCACAACGAGTAAATCAAGGTTGGGTTTGGATTACAATTATGTCAATAACTCATGCTCCCTTTTGCATGTGCAAATTGCCCCTCTGCCCACTTCGCTTCCCTTCATTGAATGGAGCTCCATTGTTTCATCGCCCCTAATGTATTCCAAGGAAGGCAGACTGAAAAGCCCTAAACGTATTGCCAAAGTTATATAGTTTGCATGCCCTGCCAAAGGACCCTAGCTAGTATGCGAAATAGGTGCTTGGAGTTCGGCGGTCCTGAAGTCTGCACCAGTAACTCTAGCTTGGTGTGTCATGATCGGTGGTGGTGAGTATAACAAGTAGTGGTGCGTGGGTAATATCACTGTGGAAGCCAAGCCCCTCCCCCGATTCCCCAGAAAAGCCATATTACAACCCATGTGTTGTGATAATTGAGTTGTTTGCTCTATAACATGTCAATTCATATGCCTTGCGACCGTGATATATAGGCCTAAAGGCCGAGACAATAAGAAGACACAGTTGCAAAATAAATTCAACCACATCTTTGTTTTATCACAAAACCTGATAGCAAACTCTGTCAAGTGAAGTCCACAAAGCATATTGCTTGTACACTAACAGACAGTTACATGATCTACAGCATGGTCAAGCAAGTTAATGTTTCCGACATTAGAACCACAGAGAGTTACCTCAAGTCACAAAGAAAACAGGAGCTGCCTCCACTATTGCAGCACAGTTCAAACGTCAACATTTCAACATAATCAAATCACCTCTGCTTAGTGTAATACAGTGACTACTAAAATATACCAAAAACAATTTAGTCCAATCAATGTAAGCTAAATATGATGTGACTGTCCATGGTTCTGATTTCTGTGCTTCTGTGTGTGTGTGTGTGCGTGCGTGCACGTTTGTGCAAGTAGAAAAGCATGTTGACTCGCTTTCATGTTGATGAAACTGTCTATCACTCTGTCATGCAGTACACGCTTTTATTTTTTGTTGCCTAGGCTACCTGGCTAAAATGCTTGCTCGGTAGCCTAACTTCTATTCATGGGAAATGTTAGATAGTTAACATTAGCCAACATCTTCCATCCTCCTAGGCCAGGGGGCACAGCAATGTATGAATTAATGGTTGAATCAGAATCACCGTTGTAATCATTGGCCTGTATGGAGACTTAAGGTGGCTAGCTAACATTTTAGCTAATGTTAGCGTAGTTAGCTAACTAGATATCTAGCTAGATACCTCGTTACAAGTTTATTGTGAATTCCCTTAAGAAAAAAGATTGTAGTCAGAGTGCAGTATAACTGCAGTTAGAGTGCATTGTAACTGCAGTATGAGGCAAATACTGCGCCCAAAATAACACTGTTTGTTTTACTCCAGTAATTTTGCAGTGTAACTGCAGTTAGACTGCGATTACTGCGTTCAAAATACCACAGTCGACTGCAGTTACTGAACTTTTACTGCAGTTTCAAAACGGCAATCTTTTTTTGTAAGGGTTGTCGAGATACTGCTGGTTATGTAACGTTATCATTTGATAATGCTTGCGAGGCAGGCTAGCTAGCTACAGGCTAGCTAACGTTAGCTAGTTACCACAGCCACAAAGTCAACATTTGCTGTATTGTAACCAAATATAAACTGTATGTTAGGCCTCCCTGCCAATTACAGCTAGTTTTCACTTTTTCCCTCCCCATTCAGACCGCTCCCAGACCTCCCTAGCTAAATTGTTGCTTGGATACCATATGGGTCTACACTCTAGCACCAATCCTCTGATTGGGCTGTCAAGTTTGAAGAAGACTTTGTGGCCTGCATTGAGCGAATTCTTCTGTTTTTGGTCTCTCACCTCTGTGTTTTGTCTCTGTGCAGAATTCTTCCTGGTTATCAGAGGCTCTGTTATCAGCAAATTGAGAAAAGGCTCAATGCCAGTCATGTCAATGCCAGCGGTAATCCCGGCTGATTTGCCCAGATAAGATTGTGTGCCTTCTGTTGCTCAGTCTGTCCTTCTGTACTTCTCAGACAGGTCATTCGATCTCATTTTTATTTATTTTTTGGTTTCTGTCTCCCCCCAAAAATTATCACCTGTAGGATGCTGGACTTTCGCCACCGTCCAGTCTTTTTGCAGTGCAAAACACTTGTTCCAAACATTACCACATAAATGTTCTTCAAAACAAGTCAACATTGGGTTAGAGCAGAAGCTCTGTGATCTGGTACTGGGATAATGGCAGATTTGGGGCGCTGGTTTGTGAGCAAGCAACTTTGAGCACCTTCCTCTTAACACAGAAACCATGTTGTGTTTGCCACAATGTGATCACAAGGACTCTCCAAAGATGTGCGACTGGAAGAAAACATGGCAGAGGAGATGTTTACCACAGCGCTCCTCTGGGCACAGAGCAAACAGTTTATCCCCCCTTCTTCCTGTCAGGCAAGCTCGCTTCTGCGTCTCTCTGACAACTGTATATTTGTTTGTCAAACAGATGGGCTTGCCAGCACACCCTACACCCCTTTCAATCTCTTCCCAAGATTATTTAATTTGCATGTTGCCGAGTTAACACACAGCCTGCTCCGATCCCAAGCACCAAAATGGCGGTATACAATTTCCGCCTCCAGAACCAAATGACATCTGAAAAGTGAGGCTGCCATTTGATATCTGAACTGACTGTTGTGCTTCCAGACAATGATTTGCTGTGGTCTGTTAAAATTAGTTCCATAATTTATTTTCCCCAATGCAAGTCTTTCTTTTGAATCCCATTGGATATAATTCAAAGTGCAACAATGTTCTTGTCCTGGTCTCTCAAGACTCGGTTCTTCATTCAACAATAAATAATTATATTTGTTATGGTTTAACTTGATGCTCACACCCCATTTTGTAAAAACCGTCAAAACAAATGATCACACTACTGCCAGACAGTTACAGTCTGCTCAATGACCTCCTCCACAACAACCACAGCAGCTAAGAGACATTGACTGACCAATTCTGGACCAGGGATCAGTGTGACCAACTGAGTTTGAACCCAATTATGCACCACAAGACTGTGTTAGCTCACTGAGCTACAGCCTAGATGTGTGATAGTGAAGCAACAGCAGGCAGTGAGGCAGAAACACTGCAAACAGTACACTAATAAAAACATATTAAAAAGACATAGCTGCGAGTAGCAATGAACGGGGTTCACAGGATGATAGAAAGGACACAAGATCAGTTGGATAACAAAGCAAACAGTCTATCATGTAGGAACTGTTTTCCTTTATGTGCAATCATCCCAAAATCTGACGTTTGGTTTATGAGGAGAAGATTATTTTGAGCATTAGCATTCCATGTGCAAAGAATGAGTTGTTACTAGTTTCCTTGTTCTTTGAGATATCAATACCACATTCAGTGTGGTTCATCTTAGGTACATTCATGATAGGCCACTGTGGAGTGGATTTACAGTGGTATAAATGGACATGTAAAATCTGATTTTTGTCAATACCTCAGCCATCTTTTGACCAATTCCTTATCTACTGGTATAGTGTGGCCATCTTTGAATGCATAACAAAAATCTCTAACTCTTTACAGACTTTTAGTTTGTGAGAAGATTTTGTATTATTATTTTAAGCATTAGCATTTCATAGTCAAAAAGTGAATTGTTAATAGTTTCATATTTATTTTTAGATATCAATGCCACACTTAACATGGTTCATCATGGTAATGTATTTGATTACTCTAAAAAGTTTCAAGTTCATAGGCCATTGTGAAGTGGATTTACAAAGGATTTAAATGGACACTGATTTCTTGATTTTATCAATAACTCAGCCATCTCTTAGTAAAGCCCTGAGCTTTTTTCAAAATAAGTTAATGAGAAGATGTATTTCAAAGGTTTTCAACATTTACAAGATGGAGGAAAATCTATCCTGACGGACCTTATAGGTCGTTGATTCAAATGTGTCCGGCATGAGGAAAGACACCTACTGTCACGCCTGATCCTGCTTCCCCTCTCTGGCGCTCGATGGCACCAAGCTGCCCTTCATCACGCACACCTGTCACCATCATTATGCGCATCTGCACTCATTGGACTCACCTGGACTCCTTCCCATTTTATTGGATTCCCTATATCTGTCTGGCTCCTCTGTTTCATCCCTGTGACAGCATTATTGCTGTTTTGTTTTCAAATGTCCAGACACTGTCTGTATTCTGTTCCTGTCCATGTTTCATTAAATGACTCCCTGTATTTGCTTCTCGTCTACAGCGTCTGTCCTTACACCTACATCCAAAGTTTAAAGTCTCCAGGTCAAAGGGGGGATGGATATAAGGGTTTAAGTGAGACTGATTATAACGGCACCCCCTATAGGCCAATTGGTGCCATTATTTTTTACCATGTTACTCATGGCCTCTAGCATCTGTGTGCAGCTTCGCTGTGAACTCCTAAAAACTAACCACAGTAGGTAAAAGTAATTGATGGAATTGTATATTAGCACCAAAGTCTATATTTAAATTGAGTTCATTGATACTGATAAAATATAATCTCTCAGCAGTATTCCTAAATCTCCATTTTAAGCATTTGCATATAAACATCTCTACACAAATTCATGAAAATCAAGGTGATGGCTTTTAATGCATCAATTAATTATACATGTAGGCTTGGATTATAATAATTGTTTACCACTTGTAAACTACCTCTGGCATAATGAATCTTTTAAAGATGCCAATAAGTACAATGCCAACATTTTCTCCCCTGACCACTCAATAAATACCATTCATTTATTCAGGAATTAAATTAATGCATGACCATATTGCTGATCACAACATTGCTCATGCCGGCTCGGGTGTCAACAGAATCCCCAAGGTATTACACACTTATCTGAAGGGAAAGGGAAGAAGGGAGGGACAGATGGAGGGTGGGATGAGAGAGAGAAAAGAAAGTGAGAGAGCGTGTGAGAAGGAGAAGGAAAAAAAGAGAAACACTGATAATCAGGTACTGTAGAGTACGATCCCATGAACTAATCCTCAGGTATTGGGAAATGTGGATAATTCAGCAGCAGTAAGGGAGAGTGAGAGAGACAGGGAAAGAGACAAGAGAGCGAGAGCAGCTGTCGATAGCATTGAACGCCTGTGATTGGCTGTCCCAGAGGAAGCAGGTGCTGACCGGCCAGTTGATGGACCAGCAGTGGGCACATGAATGACGAGGGCCCCACTGATTGTGCTTACTCACAAGGTTTTGCCCTGCCTGATCAATCCCCAAACTGCACCTTTGGCATTGAAATGACTGGAAACCTCCAGACTGTAGTAACATGGTCATCATACTGTACACAACGTGAAGCTACTGTAGCTACTTGAGGAAGAAGTATGTTTGTTTTATCCCAATCCCTTTCCCTTTCCTCAAAAGGGATGAGTTACCTATGGAAAAATGTTGTGTATTCCTTGGTAGCTAACCATACATGATGATGAAGATAATGTCATGACTTAATGTAGGTTTTTTTAATGTTCGACACAGTTTCTGAAGCCGGATTTGCTGTGAATCCCAAAATGGGCATGCACATATTAAAATCATGCTACTATGGCATATGTTTTTTTGTGTGTTTACAAACCAGATGTTAAGCTGCTTTACATGAGTACTCGCATGAACAAGCATAAATGATAAAGTTCAAACATGAAAACATATCCTTATGCACAAATTGAACATTCCCACACATTTAAATCACCTAGGTCTTTCATCTAGAGTGTGGGCCTGGAGACACTGTATATTAACGAGTAAACAAGGATGAGTGTTAAAAAAAGAGACCCTAAATCAGAGAGAAAGCAAGGCTGCAGAGTCCATTTATTTCTGCCAGCCTAGAGTAATGGTGTGAAAGATGCTCGGGCTGAAGATGAGGCTTTTGTGAGAGGGAGAGAGGGAAAATGTTCTTTCATTTTGAGGATGAGGGCGGGCCTCCACTATCCTGGCCGTCAGATCCTGGAAGTGGTAAGGTCATTGGTTCTACTGCTGTCAGAGAGCCCTTGGCCTTGTACGTCATCACTGTAGCCCTTCCTTTGGCCTCTGCTTTGGGTCTTCCCCTGGATTATCCCACCACCTCCTGTGCCCCAGTCCTCTGCTTCCTAATGGCCCTCTGAGCCTTGTTCTTCAGATAGGTCTCCTCCAGTTGGAACAACAGATCCTCCAGCATCCCCACCTGAGCAGAAAAACTATTAAAAACACAACAGAACAAGTCACAGTGTGTTATAAGAAATAACAAACACTTTTTATGTGTAAACAGATTTTCCAGAGGAGGTTGTGTGTTGTGAGCCGAGCCCAGCCCCCTTCTCTCCTCTCCAACCCACCAGGGATGTAATTACCTGGTAGAGATGTAGGGTTTGGCCTGTACCTCCCTCATTCATTTGTGAGGTGAAAGCTTGGCATGGGAATTTACTGTGCCCAGCCTGAGCTCATACCGGAGAAAGGGAGGGGGAGAAAGGGAGTGAAATATGAAAGTGAATGTATGATGAAGAGATGAATTTAGAAAAACCTATTTGGGGTACCGGGAAGAGATGGAGAGGGAGCACTCAAAGTGAGGTGGAGGTGAGAGAGAAGGAGAGAGAGATAAAAGAACGAGTGAGACTGAAAGAGAAAAATGGAGATAGAGGGAGATAAAAGATGAAAGAGACAGGGTGAGAGAGAGTGAGAGAGGGATGTATGTGTTGTGACTGACAGAGGAGCCATTCTAATGGTGGTGATGATGCTGGGGTGTGTGTTTCTATTAGTGGGATCTGATACCCACCTACAAAGCCATACCTTGGGGATTCACCTCAACTCAGAGCAGGAGAAGTGGGGCTGAGACATCGACCAGTTTACCCTCGTCCTGCACTTTCTTACACTGCATATGCACTCCACACTCCCCTCCCCACGCACATTAGAACCTGGGACTCCATTTGAACAACAGTTAGCCTCTCTATTAGTGTGCGGGCTGCATCTGCACCACTTTGTATATGAAAAGCAGCAGCAGCTTCAGAGGGCCCAGGGCCCGGGGCTGACGGTATCGTGGCTGTGCTATCTATCTACAGAGGCTGCTGTGCCGTGGTGCTGGAGCTGAGCTGTGATATGACGCCTGTCAAAGTGTCCATCAAACCTGTCAGCCCTCATCACCACAGGGACGAAAACAAAGGGTCTGGGTAGGAAAGGGGGGAGGGGCGATTAGGGATATGTGTGGAGCGTTACCCTGTCGACTGACACTCATGTATTCATATATGCAATGCAGCCTAGTCTAAACACTAGGGTGTGGCCCCTTTCAGTGACCTTTTACTGTTACAGTGGCAAATGAGTTAATAAATCAATAGAAATGAAACTTGATGGTGAGTCACAGTTTTGAACTACTTTATAGTTTTGCTTTGTGTCGTTTGAGCAAAGACTGTACAAGCACTCACATATACACTGATCGTAAGCTTTTCCATCTTTCCAGAGAGGGATTGGAAATAGAGTTGGACGTTTGAGTAAAACACTGCAGTGCTGTGGCGCATTACACATTTCTTATAGATATTTTATGGAGCGGAAAACATTGATGCCACCCGTCTGCCGGAACTGGGGAAAGTGCACTTATTTTTATGTAATGGAATTTACAGCAAGGGCCAATGTCTTATATTGACTGGCCAAAAACAAACAGGAAAATCTATGTGTATGCAGACCTTGCTGTTACAGAATCAAGTCGTCATTTATTTGTCAGTTAATGCCCTGCTGATTTATGCGAGTTGAAGAGAGCTGAGGAGGAGCGAGAATGAACTTGCCACCTCTAATATTTCTGGAGCAGCCACACTTAATAAATGATGGTATTGAGAAAAGGTTAGTTGCCACTCTCAAGATACATGAAGCAAAAAGCACAGGGCATACAGTGCCTTCAGAAAGCATTCATATATTGTTGTGTTACAGCCTGAATTCAAAATGGATGAAATATATTGGGTTTCTCACCCATCTACACACAATACTCCATAATGACAAAGTGAAAACATGTTTTAAGAAATTATAGCAAATTTATTGAAAATGAAATACAGAAATATCTCATTTACATACAGTTGAAGTCAGAAGTTTACATACACTTAGGTTAGAGTCACAAAAACTCATTTTTCAACCACTCAACAAATTTCTTGTTAACAAATGATCGTTTTGGGAAGTCGGTTAGGACATGTACTAAGTACATGACACAAGTCATTTTTCCAACAATTGTTTACAGACAGATTATTTATATTCTAATTCACTGTATCACAATTCCAGTGGGTCAGAAGTTTACATACACTAAGTTGACTGTACCTTTAAACACCTTGGAAAATCCCAGAAAATTATGTAACGGCTTTAGAAGCTTCTGATAGGCTAATTGACATCATTTGAGTCAATTGGAGGTGTACCTGTGGATGTATTTCAAGGCCTACCTTCAAACTCAGTGCCTCTTTGCTTAACATCATGGGAAAATCAAAAGAAATCAGCCAAGATCTCAGAAAAACAATGTAAACCTCCACAAGTCTGGTTCATCCTTGGGAGCAATTTCCAAATGCCTGAAGGTACCACGTTCATCTGTACAAACAATAGTACGCAAGTATAAAAACCATTGGACCACGCAGCCATCATACTGCTCAGGAAGGAGACACGTTCTTTCTCCTAGAGATGAATGTACTTTTCTGCGAAAAGTGCAAATCAATCCCAGAACAACAGCAAAGGACCTTGTAAATATGCTGGAGGAAACAGGTACAAAAGTATCTATATCCACAGTAAAATAAAGTCCTATATCGACATAACCTGAAAGGTCGTTCTGCCACTGCTCCAAAAACACCATAAAAAAGCCAGACTACCGTTTGCAACTGCACATACTTTTTGGAGAAATGTTCTCTGGTCTGATGAAACAAAAATATAACTGTTTGGTCATAATAACCATTGTTATGTTTAGAGGAAAAAGGGGGAGGCTTGCAAACCGAAGAACACCATCCCAACCGTGAAGCACGGGGGTGGCAGCATCATGTTGTGGGGGTGCTTTGCTGCAGGAGGTACTGGTGCACTTCACAAAATAGATGGCATCATGAGGCAGGAAAATTATGTGGAAATATGAAGCAACATCTCAAGACATCAGTCAGGAAGGACAACAAAGTCAAGGTATTGGAGTGGCCATCACAAAGCCCTGACCTCAATCCCATAGATAATTTGTGGGAAGAATTGAAAAGGCGTTTGTGAGCAAGGAGGCCTGCAAACCTGACTCAGTTACACCAGCTCTGTCAGGAGGAAAGGGACAAAATTCACCCAACTTATCGTGGGAAGCTTGTGGGAGGCTACCCGAAACGTTTGACCCAAGTTATACAATTTAAAGGCAGTGCTACCAAATACTAATTGAGAGTATGTAAACTTCTGACCCACTGGGAATGTGATGAAAGAAATAAAAGCTGAAATAAATCATTCTCTCTACTTTTATTCTGACATTTCACATTCTTAAAATAAAGTGGTGATCCTACCTAGGGAATTTTTACTTGGATTAAATGTCAGGAATTGTGAAAAACTGAGTTTAAATGTATTTGGCTAAGGTGTATGTAAACCTCCGACTTCAACTGTAAGTATTCAAACGCATGAGTCAATACTTTGTAGGAGCACATTTGGTCAAAACTGAACATTCACTGTCTTCTTGTTAGATTTGGCCTTTAGGTTATTGTCCTGTTACAGCCATTAAACTCTGTAACTGTTTTAAAGTCACCATTGGTGAGTTATGAAGGACTCCTGTATCTTTGCAGTGATTAGGTGTATTGATACACCATCCAACGTGTGATTTACCAGTTAGCCACAATGGTCGCACCCCCGCAAAATCTAATTATAATCCCCATCAAAATCTGTCTGTTTTAAGATAGAGATACACTATATACACTATACAAGTATGTGGACACCCTTTCAAATGAGTTGATTCGGCTATTTCAGCCACATTTGTGGCTGACAGGTGTATCAAATTGAGCACACAGCCATGCAATCTCCATAGACAAACATTGGCAGTAGAATGGCCTTACTGAAGAGCTCAGTGACTTTCAACGTGGCACCGTCATGGGATGCCACCTTACCAACAAGTCAGTTCGTAAAATTTCTGCCCAGCTAGAGCTGCCACGGTTAATTGTAAGTGCAGTTATTGTGAAGTGAAAATGTTTAGGAGAAACAACAGCTCAGTCTCAAAGTTGTAGGACACACAAGCTCACAGAAGTGGACCGCCAAGTGCTGAAGTGCACAGCATGTAAAAAAATTGTCTATCCTTTGTTGCAACACTCACTCCCGTCTTCCAAACGGCCTCTAGAAGCAAAGTCAGCACAACAACTGTTTGCCGGGAGCTTCATGAAACGGGTTTCCATGGTCGAGCAGCTGCATACAAGCCTAAGATCACCATGCGCAATGCCAAGCATCAGCTGGAGTGGTGTAAAGCTCGACACCATTGGACTCTGAAGCAGTTCTATGGAGTGATGAATCGCGCTTCACCATCTGGCAGTCCGACAACGAATCTGGGTTTAGCGGATTCCGGGAGATACCGACTGCGAGCCATGCCTAATCGGCCAACATTAGTGCCCGACCTCACTAATGCTCTTGTGGCTGAATAGAATCTAGTGGAAAGCCTTCCCAGAAAAGTGGAGGCTGTTAATGCCCATGATTTTGGAATGAGATGTATATATATGGATATTTTAGGCACTAAACTAAGGGGATAAATACATGTAAAAAACAAACTTTCTTTTTTCTTTCTGATCTTTCCTCAGACATAGGAAAGACACTTCAGAACAACCTTTCTTTAGATTTTTGGGGGGACTATCTGTTATTAAATGCATTTCTATTGGCTAATAGCAGTAATGCCAAATGAATTGCAAATGAAACAAGATATACCTTAAGTGGCCTTAAAATTCTAAATCAAATAACTAAATAATCCTTGGTATAACCATCTTAAAACAATTCCATAAATTATCTTAGAACACCCCCCCTTGCTTAGACTCTAGCGTGTTAATACCATCACTGTGCTCAAAGGGGTATTCAAGGACAGTGACAAAAAAACATCTAAATTGAATTAATTTTATGGAGTGGATTGGTGCATGTATGCTAGTACAGGCTAATTGGCGCATATTGTAACAGTGCACGTGGCCCTTACATAAAATACTTGAGCGATAGAGTGGAGGATAGGGTAGCCTACATTTTTTACAGTGCTCTGATTGTTCTTCACAACCTTATGGCCCTATGCCTCTCAGTTTAACAACTGATTTAGACACTCCAGATAAATTTCACCCGCTACAAAGACGGTAAATTACAATGTGAATTCAACATGCACAATAAATTCAGGGTGACTGACCAATAACGTCGTCTCGAGTTACAAAATGTGATGTTAGTTACCATGAGTAATGCTTGACCATTCAGTGAAAATCAGTTTAATATCGAAATGGTGTACTGTAATGTCCTATTGAATAATTAAAGTAAATTACACCTATACTGTATCCATTACAGCGATTACATGTTTACAAATTGAAACAGAAACATTTCCCCAGCCTAACCATCTCCTTCTCATTTTGACAGACCCTGCATGGGAAGGACATATCGGTCAGATAGGGAGTGAAAAAGACCCCTCCACCAGCGCTGGGTGTGAGAATATGTGTGTGTCGATGTGTGTGTCTGTGTGCTGAGGGTATAGGGGAGACCTGATGGCATGATTAATACAGCCTATCACTAACGGCTGTGGTTATGCTCCACTGGGTGTGAGAGAGACTGACCCAGTGATGCACTGCCCCGCGCCCCCATTCATCATTAACCATGGCTGCCCTGCTGCCTCCCTCCTGACTGCAGCCTGGATCCCCTCCCTCTCCACTGCTCAGTCCCACACCCACCAGGCAACAGGCAACAACTCCCCAAGAGAGAGAGAGCATGAAAATGTAATCAGGGATATTGTAATGTGATTTCGAGGCTCCGGCCCAAGATGGTTTCATGTTTATACGCTAATGTGCATTAAAGTATCTCAGTAACTTTACATTGGGTTTTGTTCTCCAGCCAGTGTTGTTTGCAGCACTATGTACGTAGTGAAATGAAATGCCAGTCTCACTAATAAAATAATTTGGCCTGAACATTTTTAATGGGCCTCTCCCTCCCACGAGCCATGCCATTTGAAAGTTTAGTAGGCATTGTTAATCTTAACACAGAAGACAGGCGTGCCACAAGGATATCCCCACACAAAATTAACATTATCCTTCCTGATTTGATATGTCAAAACATTATTTTTATTTTGCCGGGAGAATGCTAAGTGTGTGTTTGAAGGGTATAGAGTATACGCTGGTATTTCGATCCCCTCGTTCTCTCCTCGCTCTCATTGTCCATTTTCCTTTCTCTCTCTTTACCTTTTGCATTTCATTCCACACACGTTCTCTATCAGTCCACCTTCCTTCAAGGGTGTCCATGGTGTCTGCCATTAGAGTCTACAGCTGTGGGCCTGAGATAAAGATTATCAGAGCACAATTCACACACCAGCAATAACTTCTCTAAACACAGACTTAAAAGCTAATTAAAAAAGAAAGTGTTGGATGATGATTTTTTATAACTCATTCCTCATACAATGAGGGCCGACATGTTTTTTTTCTTTCTACATGGTCAGACGCCTGGGCGCTGGGGCGAGAGGGAGACAATGTGGACAAATGGTCAAGCAGCACTCGTCCATCAAGGTGCATGGGAGGAGGTAATATACATTGGGCTGTACTCTGGAGCCCATTCATCTGCAACACTGTGTGTGATGTCAGGAGAGATGGCTGAGAGGAGAGCAAACCCAGTATTCACACATGCGCGTGCACACACACACACACACACACACACACACACACACACACACACACACACACACACACACACACACACACACAAGCTGAAAGTCCTATATGATATATTGTTGTATGAAGGCCTGACAGTGGCTGATGCATCTGCATTCACCCCTTGTTTTTAGGCAGAAATACTTCCCCCATCTATTTCTTCAGACATAGGAGGCTTTTCTTGGGGCAATTCACCAACCTGCAGAATGTGTTCTGAATTATTACATCTCCTGATAGAGAGGGAGCTTGCCGGTAAAACGGTGTTAGTTTTGGACATCCACTGGAAACTCAGAGGAGAACTACTTACAGCACAGTGGCTCACAAACTCCCAGGCTCCCAATACTGAGCAACTGCGTGGATCTATCCATTTACATCCATTCGAAAAGCTGTTAGTGGATATTTAAACTGATTCACTCAGACAGAAATAGAATTGTTTTGGAAAGGAGACACGTCATGTTGAAAGGAGGCACATCATCATGGCCCCAGTGTATGTGGCAGGCGACCCTTTAATCTATACAGTACTATCTGAAGTACTAGAAACTGTCATGGCTGTTGTTGTTGCCTACACAAACATGGATCTAATGAGAAGCCCCCCTCCCCTGGTTCTCTATTCATGGCAGATTTGGTTGCAATATCACAGCCATCACGCTGCAATTGATCTGGGTTAATCTCACCACTGCGCAGCACTAATCTAGTGAAGAGGCAATTATAGAGCTTCAGCAGCACAGCACACTGTATACCCGAATGAGACCTACGTACATCACCCCCTCCATATTTTCATTTTATGTTTCCCTATTCCCTCCTGTTCTCTCTCTCACTCACACACACACACACACACACACACACACACACACACACACACACACGCACAGACGTACGCACGCAGGCACGCAGGCACGCTAGCAAGACCAAGCCTTTGCTTTGCTGATTTCTCCCGACTCATAAATATTAAAAACAAAGCCCTGCTTATTGGCGTGCATAATTTAAGACTTTATTAAAACAAGCTAGCCTAGGTATTTTTGCCTGTGTGCTATTAAAGTGCACCTAGATAATACCACCTCAGGCCCAGGAAATAACTTTATCCACCCTTGTATTTCCTCTGATACTACCAGAGTCATGCTGAGATCACTGCATCGTGTTGTCTATCAGTGCACAGAGGATGAGTCAGTGCAAAGTAGGCATACTGTATACAATTTTGTCCAGAGGCTCTGATAGTTGCTTACCAGTTGCTTTCTGCATGGTTGAGGTCCTGCAGGTAGGGGACGACAGAGAGCTCAGCCAGCACCTGGTGGAGGATGGTGGTTGGCTCCCTGTTGCCGTGGATCGCCCCAGGTAGCCAGCGTACTACAGCCTCTCCACTGTTCCCGACCCTGGGGAAAAAAATGCCTGTTGTATCTGCACAAACACAGTGTCTTGTAGTGACTAGAGGTCGACCGTTTATGATTTTTCAACGCCGATACCGATTATTGGAGGACCAAAAAAGCCGATACCGATTGATCGGCCAATTTATTTATTTTTAAAAAATTTGTAATAATGACAATTACAACAATACTGAATTAACACTTATTTTAACTTAATATAAAACATCAATAAAATCATTTTAGCCTCAAATAAATAATGAAACATGTTCAATTTGGTTTAAATAATGCAAAAACAAAGTCTTGGAGAAGAAAGTAATATGTGCCATGTAAAATATGTGCCATGTAAAAAAGCTAACGTTTAAGTTCCTTGCTCAGAACATAAGAACATATGAAAGTTGGTGGTTCCTTTTAACATGAGACTTCAATATTCCAAGGTAAGAGGTTTTAGGTTGTAGTTAATATAGTATTTATAGGACTATTTCTCTCTATACCATTTGTATTTCATATACCTTTGACTATTGGATGTTCTTATAGGCACTATAGTATTGCCAGTGTAACAGTGTAGCTTCCATCCCCCTCCTTGCCCCTACCTGGGCTCGAACCAGGAACACATCGACAACAGCCACACTCGAAGCATTGTTACCCATCGCTCCACAAAAGCCGCGGCCCTTGCAGCGCAAGGGGAATAACTACTCCAAATCTAAAAGCGAGTGACGTTTGAAACAATATTAGCGCACACCCAGTTAACTAGCTAGCCATTTCACATTGGTTACACCAGCCATTAGGCTGATAGGCTTGAAGTCATAAACAGCGCTGTGCTTGCGAAGAGCTGCTGGCAAAACGCACGAAAGTGCTGTTTGAATGAATGATTACGGGCCTGCTGCTGCTCAGTCAGACTGCTCTATCAAATCAGACTTAATTATAACATAATAACACACAGAAATACGAGCCTTTGGTCATTAATATGATCGAATCCGGAAACTATCATTTCGAAAACAAAAAGTTTATTATTTCAGTGAAATACGGAACCGTTCGGTATTTTATCTAACGGGTGGCATCCCTAAGTCTAAATATTCTTGTTACATTGCACCAACCTTCAATGTATGTCATAATTATGTAAATTTCGGGCAAATTAGTTTGCAATGAGCCAGGCAGCCCAAACTTGCATATACCCTGACTCTGCTTGCAATGAACGCAAGAGAAATGACAGAATTTCACCTGGTTAATATTGCCTGCTAAACTGGATTAGTAGTTATAACTAGTGATTATGATTGATTGTTTTTTATAAGATAAGTTTAATGCTAGCTAGCAATTTACCTTGGCTTCTACTGCATTCGCGTAACAGGCAGATTACTCGTGGAGTACAATGGTTAGAGCGTGGGACTAGTTAACTGTGCGGTTGCAAGTTTGGAACCCTGAGCTGACAAGGTGAAAATCTGTCGTTCTGCCCCTGAACAAGGCAGTTAACCCACAGTTCCTAGGCAGTCATTGAAAATAAGAATGTGTTCTTAACTGACTTGCCTGGTTAAATAAAATGTATAAAAAATACATTAAATATATATATATATTTAAAAAATTATCGGAAATCGGCGCCCAAAAATACCGATTTCCGATTGTTATGAAAACTTGAAATCGGCCCTAATTAATCGGCCATTCCGATTAATCGGTCGACCTCTAGTAGTGACTATCATTAATGCGATGACGACTATTCATCGAATAATTACATACCACGTTCAAATATTACGCAATTAAATTAATCATATAACAATTTATCAGGTAGTAATCTGGGACAGCACGGGAAATGTTTATTTAATGATCAGAATATCTAAGTATCATAGCCGCCATCAATCACTTGCTAATTGTTACCTTATCGGTCTCATTCTGAATGTCACAAAATTCTTGGATATCTGCACGAACTCTTGCATAAATTATGAATCCGCGATATACAAATTGGCTTAAGTATTTATTTACTAACTAACTAAATAATCACACAGAAATACATAAACACACACATACAAGGTATAGATATTGGTTACTAACACAATGCAATGAAAGGTCCCTAGTGGACTAAACTGATATGACGGTATGCTACACAAAATGACGGATTCAAAAGAGAGGGAAAGGCAGAGACAAAGGAATTCAACTATCGTACATACAGCTGATAACTACGCTCATGGAAATGCGAATACTTTGCACATGAACGGCTTCTCATTTTAAATAATTGCAGTGTACATATTTACGTGTGTATGTCTTTGCTGTCTCTCTGTTGAAATCGCCAGTCCGTCTGTGGAGAGTAGTTCGACAGAAGTCTTTGGCTTGTCCCCCAGAGGTCACCATGTATTTTGTAGCTGTAGCTTCTCTATCTCGCACTGTCTGTTAGAATGAATCTTTCAGAGGTCTACCCCGCATTGTTCAGCGGGCTCCGTTTGTTAAAATAGAGGTATCTATAATGGTGAGAGTAAATTGTGCTTTGTCTTCTCGTCTTCGGTCGAGTTTACTAGACTAAAGTACTTAAACAGCTGCAAACTGAATTATTGTGCAGTCTTCTTCTTCGATACAAAGTTTGAGTTTCTAACCATGTCGGTCACGCTGGTCTAATGTGAAGTCTAACCATTTTACACGTCTGGTTTACCGTCCGTGTACTGGTCTAATGTGAATTACGTCATGAGGGGTTTTATGCACTCCGGCAAAAGGGGGCGTTCTATTTTTTTTATTTCACCTTTATTTAACCAGGTAGGCCAGATGAGAACAAGTTCTCATTTATAATTGTGACCTGGTCAAGATAAAGCAAGGCAGTGCAACACAAACACAAAGTTACACATGGGATAAACAAATGTACAGTCAATAACACAATAGAAAAATCTGTATACAGTGTGTGCAAATGCAGTAAGATTAGGGAGGTAATGTAATAAATAGGCCATAGTGGCAAAATAATTACAATTTAGCAATTAAATACTGGAGTTATAGATGTGCAGAAGACGAAAGTGCAAGTAGAGTTACTGGGGTGCAAAGGAGCAACAACAAAAAAATAACATGGGGATGAGGTAGTTGGGTGGGCTATTTACAGATGGGCTGTGTACAGGTGCATTTCAAATGTTTGGATTACAGAAATAGTGTTTCATTATCCAATCTTGGATGTTACAGTACTACAAAATCTCTGTTGTAACAAAGGGTTTTTTAATTTCCATTTCTGCAGAATGGGAGAGAGTTCCTGCATGGTATTTATGACCGGCATAAAAACGGCCAACTTCACTCCCCCACCTTCTCTGGTGGGAGAGAGGGGGGCCTCTCCCTGATCCTCACCCAGGAGGGAAGTCATGACAACAGTATGTGAGAATGGGAAAAAAACTATTCATAAAAGCACCCCAACCACCCCCTCTTTTTACTCTGCACTGGTCAGCACTAATCGCACGGTTTTGATAGGGCTGCCCCTTTGTTTGCTACATCTATCGCTGTCACAATGTTCACGTGTCTGTACTTGTTCATTATACCTTTGATTTTAAGTGACAACAGTGAGGTGGCAAACAGGGATTGCCACTGCACGGTATACGACAGAACATCGAAAAACAAATGAGCATAGGTCTTCAACAGGATTAGCACAGAGTTTTGGATCATTGGCAGCTGTTAACATGAGGACTAGTTTCAAGGTCCTTCCTCCAGTGGTGTCTGACAGGAGTGGATATGCTAATAAATATATATTTTTATATTTAAAAATAAAACAAATAAAACGGGCCTGTTAAGATTTTTAAAAAGATGTTAAAATGTGCAATTTCTCTTATACTAATCTATAATGTGCCTTTGGCTGATCAGTGGGCAATGGCCGGTCCCTGGTTTTATGATAGTTTGCGTGACCTCAGCTCAGCCTCACATTCTATCACTACTCAGGATATGACCCAGATGCAGACACGGGAGGCGGATAGTACAGTTCCCAGATTATTTATTAGAAACACGGGGCAGCCAAAGGGCAGGTCAAGGGCAGGCAGAGGTTCGTGATCAGGTCAGAGTCGGGCAGGTACAGGACGGCATGCAAGCTCGGGATCAGGGCAGGCAGGATGGTCAGAACCAGGAAAAACTAGGAAACAGAACTAGAGAAACAGGAAGGCAGGAAAGAACACTGGTAAGACCTGACAAGACAAGACGAACTGGCAACAGACAGAGAACACAGGTATAAATATACAGGGGAAAATGGGAAGATGGGCAATACCTGGAGGGGTTGGAGACATTCACAAAGACAGGTGAAACAGATCAGGGCGTTACACATTCAATGTCAAACGTGGCATCTGCAAAGAGACCTCCTCTGACTGTCATCAGTTAGATCATAAATCGAGCACATTCTACATTTTCTCCTCACTCAAAACTTGCTATTTTTGGGGCGGCTAAAACCATAACTTGGTCCAACAGCTGGGCCCTGCTGCTGTGATGAGCAAGCCACTCTCCTCTACCCCATATGTTGTAGAGAAAAATGCGCTCTGATCATAACAATAACATTTCAAAATGTAAAAAAATAACAACTTTGGAAGCTTCGTCCACCTTGTGTCACGGTCGTCATAGTGAGGAGTCCAAGGCGCAGCGTGGTAAGCAAACATAACTCTTTAATTAAAGAGAGAACACTGAACTGAACGTGAAGCAATATGGCTAGTGCAGAACAGGCAACTAAACATAGAATAACAACCCACAAACTACCCAAGGAATATGGCTACCTAAATATGGTCCCCAATCAGAGACAACGATAAACAGCTGCATCTGATTGAGAACCAATCTTTATATGTCTAACCATAGACATATAAACACCTAGACCTGGAAAACCCCATAAACAGACAAAAAAAACCTAGACAATACAAAAACTACACAAACCACCCTTGTCACACCCTGACCTAACCAAATAATAAAGAAAACGAAGATAACTAAGGTCAGGACACCTTGTCCTGTCACAGCGAGGAGGGTCTTAGATTTATGTAGGTATAAAACATTTTTCTTGATATTCAGCTCATTAGCAATTATTACACAACCAAGATATTTGATATGTAGCCTACAACTGCAAGTTTTTTTAGGACATTACATTTAATGTTGGATGAATACACGGCTACTAGCAGTGGGTAATATATTTAGAGTTAGCGACCTAGTTCACTTCTTAAGGCTAGGGGGCAGTATCCGGAAGTTCGGATAACTGACGTGCCCAAAGTAAACTATCTGCCTGTTACTCAGGCCTAGAAGCTAGGATATGCATATAATTGGTATGCATAGTATTGCATAGTATTGGATAGAAAACACTCTGAAGTTTCTAAAACTGTTAAAATAATGTCTGTGAGTTTAATGTGTTTCTACTTCCTCAGGTGTTCAACCCCAACTTAATTAGCTTATGATATTAGTGAGTGCACATAAATGTGTATGTAATTCATCTCCATTTTTTTTAAATAATCAGAACTTCCTATTTCATTGCTAAAACCATTATTTGGAATCCTATTTGTAGTCTAATTGTCAACCCAAAATTCATGACAATCACTGGAGTTGCACATCCAAATATTTTGAATCATGCTTTCCTGGATGTGTTAGATCAGGTGTTCCCAAACTGGGGTACGCGTACCCTGCAATGCCGTCAGGGGTACGCCAAATAAAAATGTGATTCACATTTTAAAATATATTTAAAACATTTCAAACAATCCATTTATATTTCCCAATTTGGCTAAACATTTGGGTGAGGGTTTTTTCTTGCCTGAGTAGCCTCGTTTCACTACCAAAAATAAAATGAAACCATCTATTGTTCAGCGAAATAACAACACAATGTCAAATACAGGTAGCCTAGTCAAAAAATGTACATCCAGTCACATTGACCATTACTCTCTCACGGGAATTCCATTAATTGTCCGTATGTAGCCAAACGTAGCTGCTGCTCATTCCGTTTGCTTGAAAATTGATAAATGGTTAAAAAAAGTAAGGACCGCATCCATAGAGACACATACCAGCTCTACTGGTAGAACTGCTACTACCAGCAGTAATACACCTGCACCTGTCGATGACACAAGTTGTTCTGCTTCCACAAGCACATCCATAGAGACACATACTAGCTCTACTGGTAGTACTGCTACTACCAGCAGTAATACACCTGCACCTGTCGACGACACAAGTTGTTCTGCTTCCACAAGCACATCCAATGCTAGCATCAGTAATTCTACATTTGTTGTTTGCCCAACTAGCATGGACACTGGCAGTTGTGAATCTGATGCAGCCGAAGTACTACTGCCCCCTTATCCGAGAAAGCACAGAACAACAGACAGGGACTTTGGACCATCGAAGAGCCTCAAATATGATGAGAACTACATTGATTTAGGGTTCACTTATATTGGGAGTAGTGCCTTTCCTCAGCCACAGTGTGTTATATGTGCAAAAGTACTATCTCACAACTCAATGAAACCTTAACTCTTGCGTAGACATTTAGAAACAAAACATGGCAATTAGAAAAATAAGCCACAGGAGTTTTTTGAGCGACAATTAAGACAACTTTCGAGTAGTAAGACATGTATAAAAGAAACAGATACCATTAATAAGAAGGGTTTAGAAGTGTCTTATATGGTGAGCTACCAAGTGGCTAGGACAGACAAGCCCCATACTATTGTGGAGGACTTAATTCTTCCTGCTGCTGCGGATATGACTAGGACAATGCTGAGGGAAAAGGCCAAAACATTTTTTACAGACAATGCCTTCATCAAAGAACACTGTTTCACGACGCATCAGTGACATGGCAGGAGGTGTTTTGAAACATTTACTGCTTCGCATATAAGCCAGTAAATTCTATGCATTACAGCTGGATGAGTCAACAGATGTGGCGTGCCTGGCACAGCTCTGGTATATGTTTGTTATTTTATGGGGGGTCAATTAAGGAAGACATCCTCTTCTGCAAACCACTGGAAACCAGGACAACGGGAGAGGATATTTTGAAGTACTGGACAGCTTTGTGATGTCAAATGGACTTTGGTGGTCAAGATGTGTTGATATCTGTACTGATGGCACAAAAGCCATGACAGGGAGACATAGTGGAGTGGTAACGCGCATGCAAGCATGGTTAATGCGCATGGTTAATGATTAACTTTGTTAAAGCAAGGTCCCTGAACTCTTGTGTATTTTCTGCACTTATATGGGCAGCAACCATCTTTGGCTATGCCGGATTAAGTGATATGACATGCTATTCTATAAAATAATCTTAAAGACCTAGTAATATTTTACATCAATAGCAGTCAATATTAATTGTCATCTTAATTCAGTCTCATCTGAAAGTTGTAAATTCTTGGTTATCTGCACGAACCCTGGCTAACAAGTTGAACCAGCAATACAAAATTGGGTTTAATTATTTATTTACTAAATACCTAACTAATCACACAGAATTACACATACACATAATTAAATCATAACTTGATTACAAATTACGTCATAAAGGAAAACGTCCCTAGTGGGCGGGAAACAGATATGACAACTTGTTACACAAAAGAAAAGGGGCTGGTTTTTGAGTGAAAGAGCGGGAAGACTGAGGAACAAAGGGCGAAGCTGTGCTATCGTAAATACAGTATGTTATGCATTCTAAATTACCGCCCATTTGGAAAAGGAAAATGCAATAAATATTTACTCTGAATCCGATAACTCTGATGTGTAGACTTTCCACTGTAGAGTTTATATCATCTTATCATTGATGAGAATGTCTCAGATGACAACCGAACTGACATCATATTCATTAAGTACCACCGCATATGTTCAGTTGGTCAGATTACCAAACTATAGTTCATTTCCCCCCACCTTCTGATGTTCCCAGAATCTTTATGTTAACCTCGGGTTTTGCAAATGTAACATCAGTAAGGTAGAGAGAGGAAAAAGGGGGGAAGAGGTATTTATGACTGTCATAAATCTATCCCCCAGGCCAACGTCATGACACATGTAACGCTTTTACAACATACAGAAGTGCACTGGTTATCAAGGGGAGAAGTATTGACACATTCTTTTGAATTGAGAGACGAGTTTAAAGATTCCTTTACTGGCCATCATTTTCACCTGTTTGACAGCTTGCATGATGACGAGTTTCTCACACGGCTGGCCTATCTGGGTGATTTTTTTTCTTACCTGAATGATTTGAATCTAGGATTACAGGTACTCTACACAACTATATTCAATGTGCGAGACAAAATTGAGGCTATGATTAAGAAGTTGGAGCTCTTCTCTGTCCGCATTAACAAGGACAACACACATGTTTTTCCATCATTGTATGATTTTTTTGTGTGCAAATTAACTCAATGTCAAATAAATAAAAAAAATCGTCACATGCGCCGAATACAACATGTACAACCTTACAGCGAAATGCTTACTTATGAGCCCCTAACCCTAACCAACAATGCAGTTAAAAAAATATGGATAAGAATAAGAAATAAAAGTAACAAGTAAATTAAGAGCAGCAGTAAAATAACAATAGCAAGACTATATACAGGGGGGTACCGGTACAGAGTCAATTTAGTTGAGGTAATATGTACATGAAGGTAGAGTTATTAAAGTGACTATGCATAGATGATAACAACAGAGAGTAGCAGCGGTGTAAAAGAGGGGGAGGGGCAATGCAAATAGTCTGGGTAGCCATTTGATTAGGTGTTCAGGAGTCTTATGGCTTGGGGGTAGAAGCTGTTTAGAAGCCTCTTGGACCTAAAATTGGCACTCCGGTACCGCTTGCCGTACAGTAGCAGAGAGAACAGTCTATGACTAGGGTGGCTGGAGTCTTTGACAATTTTTAGGGCCTTCCTCTGACACCTCCTGGTATAGAGGTCCTGGATGGCAGGGAGCTTGGCCCCGGTGATATACTGGGCTGTACGCACTACCCTCTGTAGTGCCTTGCGGTCGGAGGCCGAGCAGTTGCCATACCAGGCAGTGATGGTGCAGCTGTAGAATCTTTTGAGGATCTGAGGACCCATGCCAAATCTTATCAGTCTCCTGAAACCAATAGGTTTTGTTGTGCCCTTTTCACGACTGTCCTGGTGTGCTTGGACCATGTTAGTTTGTTGGTGATGTGGACACCATGGAACTTGAAGCTCTCAACCTGTTCCACTGCAGCCCTGTCGATGAGAATGGGGTGTGCTCGGTCCTCTTTTTCCTGTAGTTCACAATCATCTCCTTTGTCTTGATCATGTTGAGGGAGCGGTTGTTGTCCTGGTACCACACGGCCAGGTCTCTGACCTCCTCCCTATAGGCCGTCTCGTTGTTGTCGGTGATCAGGCCTACCACTGTTGTGTCATCGGCAAACTTAATGATGGTGTTGGCGTTGTGCTTGGCCATGGAGTCATGAGTGAACAGGGAGTACAGGAGGGGACTGAGCATGCACCCCAGAGGGGCCCGTGTTGAGGATCAGTGTAGCGGATGTGTTGTTACCTACTCTTACCACCTGGGGGCGGCCCGTCAGGAAGTCCAGGATCCAGTTGCAGAGGGAGGTGTTTAGTCCCAGGGTCCTTAGCTTATTGATTACCTTTTATTTATTTATTTCACCTTTATTTAACCAGGTAGGCAAGTTGAGAACAAGTTCTCATTTACAATTGCGACCTGGCCAAGATAAAGCAAAGCAGTTCGACAGGTACAACAACACAGAGTTACACATGGAGTAAAACAAACATACAAACGTCAATAATACAGTAGAAAAATAAGTCTATATACAATGTGAGCAAATGAGGTGAGATAATGGAGGTAAAGGCAAAAAGGCCATGGTGGCAAAGTAAATACAAAATAGCAAGTAAAAAAAAGGGCGCTATGGTGTCGAACGCCGAGCTGTAGTCAATGAATAGCATTCTCAAGTAGGTATTCCTTTTGTCCAGGTGGGAAAGGGCAGTGTGGAGTGCAATAGAGATTGCATCATCTGTGGATCTGTTGGGGTGGTATGCAAATTGGAGTGGGCCTAGGCTTTCTGGGATAATGGTGTTGATGTGAGCCATGACCAGCCTTTCGAAGCACTTCATTGCGACAGATATCTGAACAAGAGAGCCTCATCAAAATTGCATCAAGCGGTTCTGTGAAAATGTTATTTAATCAGAAGCCACTGACAGATTTCTGGATTGGGCTGTGCTCAGAGTATCCTGCCTTGGAAAAATCGCACCGTTACGACACTGATGCACTTTGCAACCACGTACCTATGTGAGAGTGGATTCTCGATTCTCTTGAAAACTAAATACAGGCACAGATTGTGTGTGGAAAAGGATTTAAGACTGAGACTCGCTCCAATACAACCCAACATTGCAGAGTTATGTGCATCCTTTCAAGCACACCCTTCTCATTAACCTGTGGTGAGTTATTCACCATTTTTGATGAACAAATAAAGTTTTATATGTAAGATGGCTAAATAAAGAGCAAAATGATTGATTATTATTACATTATTATTTGTGCCCTGGTCCTATAAGAGCTCTTTGTCACTTCCCTCAAGCCGGGTTGTGACAATAACTCACACTCCTTCTTATGTTTAATAAACGTATCGTATAGTGTGTATGTGGCAGGCTTACAATGAGGGCAAAAAACAACATTTGAGAGTGCGCTGACCCTGGTGCTAGAGGGAGTACGCAGCTGGAGGTTGAATGTTTGAAGGGGTACGGGACTATAAAACGTTTGGGAACCACTGTGCCGGATGAAACAACTTATTTCTTGAATACCGCAGGAGTCTATTTATTGTACTTTTTAATAAAGCACTTTGAATTACGTTTGATTTGGGTCCAGGCTGGTGCCACGAACTGTAAAGGTTAGTGGCACCAGTGGGAAATGCAATATAGCCTAAGACGCTTGGCATATATAACGTATATGGCTTAAGCAGACAGACAGGCAGACAAACAAAGAACAAGAAGAAGCACAGAAGATGCTGAGACAGACAGACAGACAGACAGACAGACAGACAGACAGACAGACAGACAGACAGACAGACAGACAGACAGACAGACAGACAGACAGACAGACAGACAGACAGACAGCACAACAGGGAGGAAAACAAAATGACTAGAGCAGAAGCGCAGTTATAGTGCTGAGTTTTACCTACAGTGGTGTTTTTACATATCGTATTTGTTTTAAACATGAGGTGCATACAAAAGAGGAGGAAGACCATGTCTCGCCAGTTACTGGTACAGAAATGGTTGAGAAACGCTGTAAAGTACTGCCCAATGTTATGTTTCAGCACCAGGGGAGAACTGGTATCGAAGTAACACTTTTTGTTTCTTTCCTATTTACTCAGTGATTGATAGAGCTAGAGCCACCTCATATTATGAAAGCAATGTATGTCCTCTACCATTAGCAACTGTCATTTAATTTCTAGGTTAAATTAGTTTAAATTAAATAGTCAGTCAGAGAACGGAACTTCCACAACGTTACTTTTGTACCTGCCGGTGGGGCTGATGTAACACAGGCTGGGGACAGAAGTAAAGGCAGGTGAGAAGAGTGTCTTATTTGCATGTCTTATTTCCATGTTTATGGTTTGAACTGCTCATTCATTTCAACAAATGTACTTTCAGCCATAATTGAATGTTTGTCAATTCAATAAATAAGGCTATAAATAAGGCTATAGGTGACTGCAACATTAATCAGACTAAAATGGATCACATAATAGCTATATTAACGATAATCTCCTCATCTCACTTTCATGTTAATGTAGTACATGCTTTTTCACAATTTTCAATTACTATTCAGGCTTAACCCTATAAATGTTACTTTCGCCCAATGTTCTCTACATTTTTTGGGGAACTGAGCAAATTTCAAGTCCGCTGAGTACAAAGATTCTGTGCAACTTCCAGTCCGTGTTTACAGTGAACTCTGAGGCTGTACCCGCTTTGAGTTACAGTTTTAATTAACAGTGGACATGTAGGCTACTGTAATTATTTGATCATAATGTACCTACCAGAATGGCCTACCATCAAAAACAATGGAGAAAATGCATCCCATAACATTTTAACATGGAAATAGCTGTTCTGTCATTCAGCCTACAGTAGCAGCCAATGTGTGGTGTTCATTGACCACTCATGCTGTAAACACAGTCCAGTTCAAATAAAATGGCAAAGATCCATATATGGCATATATATTTGCATATAGGCCTACTGCAGCTCTGATTGTTTATTGTCACAACCTAATCGGTTTCACCTGTCCTTGTGATTGTCTCCACCCCCCTCCAGGTGTCACCCATCTTCCCTATTATCCAGTGTGTATATATACCTGTGTTCTCCGTTTGTCCGTTGCCAGTTCGTCTTATTAGTCAAGTCAAGGAGCGTTTTGTTTCTCAAATCCTGCTTTCCCCCAGTCTCTCTTTTCTCGCCCTCCTGGTTTTGAACCTTGCCTGTCATGACTCCGAGCCCTCCTGCCTGACCACTCTGCCTGCCCTCTGACCCTGAGCCTGCCTACCAACCTGTACACCCCCCCCCCCCCCGCTGGATTATTGACAACTGCTTACCCTGACCCTGAGCCTGCCTGCTGTCCGATACTGTAACGAGGAGTATGACAGATCGGACCAATGTGCAGCGTGGTAAGTGTTCGTCATTTTTTATGAAAAGACACTGAACACGAAAATACAAAATAACAAAGTGAAAGACGAAAATGCAACAGTTCTGTATGGTGTAGACACAGAAAACACTAAACAGAAAATAATCACCCACAAATCAAGTTGTGAGCCGGCTTCATAGCACCTGGCTCGATGCCCACTCTAGCCCGGCCGATACGAGGTGCTGCAATGTAGCGCACCGGGCTATGCGTAAGCACGGGGAGTTGGCTCAAGTCTCCTACCTGACTTAGCCAAACTCCCCGTGTGCCCCCCCCAAGAGATTTTGGGGGCTGCCTCTCGTCCCTGTTGCGCTGCCGTGCTAGCTCCTCGTAATGCCGACTCTCGGCTTTGGCTACCTCCAGCTCTTCCCAGGGGCGGCGATATTCCCCAGCCTGTGCCCAGGGTCCCCTACCGTCCAAAATCTCCTCCCATGTCCAGGAGTCCAGCACCCTCTGCTCCTGGTTACCATGCTGCTTGGTCCGGTTGTGGTGGGTGATTCTGTAACGCGATTCGTCTTCCTCTGACGAGGAGTATGACAGATCGGACCAATGTGCAGCGTGGTAAGTGTTCGTCATTTTTTATGAAAAGACACTGAACACGAAAATACAAAATAACAAAGTGAAAGACGAAAACGCAACAGTTCTGTATGGTGAAGACACAGAAAACACTAAACAGAAAATAATCTCCCACAACTCAAGTGGGAAAAACAGGCTGCCTAATTATGGTTCTCAATCAGAGACAACGAACGACACCTGCCTCTGATTGAGAACCATACCAGGCCAAACACATAAATACTTCATAGAAAAAAGAACATAGACTACCCACCCCAACTCACGCCCTGACCAAACTAACACAAAGACATAATAAAGGAACTAAGGTCAGAACGTGACAGATACAGTTGTCTCACCTCTGATTTACTGACCCCTGCCTGCCTTGACCTGTCTATTACCTGCCCCTATTGTATCATTAAACTATTGTTTATTTGATGTGGTCTGCAGTTGGGTCTTACCTTCATACCTGAGTTTATGCCACACTGGTCTGTGTAGAGTACGGGCTGAGTAGTGCGTGTCTATGCAATAGAATCCTACTCTGATGAGTTCTGCCTACAATACAATCTCTTGCATAGATAATTTTGTTTCAGTATGTTGCATTGAAAGTGGCTAATATTGCGTTGAATCGATCACAATTGGCACGGTAAAGGGAAGCGTTGATAGTGTTAACAGGGAAAACTAGAACAGTGGTCACCAACATTTTCTGAGTCAATATCACTTTGAGTCAAAATGCAAGGCGAGATCTACCGCTCAGATTATTTTTTACATTACAACAGAAGCCTATGCAACATTAACCAATTAAAAACAGTAGTGTAGAATTGAGGTTTGTGCAGTAAGCTATATGCAGGGTATCCTAGTGGTTAGAGCGTTGGACTAGTAACCGAAAGGTTACAAGTTCGAATCCCCGAGCTGACAAGGTACAAATCTGTTGTTCTGCCCCTGAACAAGGCAGTTAACCCACTGTTCCTAGGCTGTTATTGAAAATAAGAATGTGTTCTTTAACTGACTTGCCTAGTAAAATACATTTTAAAAAACTTTATCACTGCACATTGGCTTAGCTTGAATTGCCCTGCCAGTGAATTGTTGTTTGGCCATTTATTTAAATCATATTTCAACATTTGAGATAGGCTATAATAATAGATCCATTGTTGTATTACTTGTGTAGCACAGCTGAGTGAGGATTTAAATAATTTGCTTTTAACTTTTATTTTACTGGGCTGATGGTGCCTGCATCCTGTAGCGGTGCATGGGTAAAATCACTGTGGAAGCCAAGCCCATTTTGGACCATTAAACAAATATTGATTTAGGACCATGGAGAGTTACCGCAAGTCGCAAAGAAAACCGAAGCTGCCTCCACTTATCCAGCACCATTTCAACTTCAACATTTCAACATCATCAAATCACCTCTGCTTAGTCTAATATGGTGACAACTAAAAGATACCGAAAACAATTTTGTTCAATTAACATAAGTTAAATATGATGTGGCTGTCTGATTTCTGTGTGCTCGTGTGTGTGTGTGTGTGTGTGTGCATGTACGTGCAAGTAGAAAACATGTTGACACACCCTACTTGTAGAGAAACGCCAATGCCATACTCCTCTCTTTCATGTCGACGAACCGGTCTATCACTCTGTCATATAGTACGCACTTTTATTTTGTGTCCAAATCCCTATCTTCATCCATGGCTAATTTAGGAAAGGGCCAATTTTAGCTAACTAGCCACCGGATGACAAGACAACGAGATGCAACATTTCTGTCAATGGTGTATGCTCTCAATGCGATTTGATAGGAGTGACGGCAAAATCCAAGCTGTCTTTCCTTGACACCAGGACCATTCACAGTTGAGCTCGCTCAGTTTAGCTCAACGATGATTGGCACATTTTTTATAGTTCAGCAGACTGAGTGTCCACCTCTCAACATCCATCCTCTCCCTTTCCTCCACTGACACTGACCAAAAAGGGACACCATCTTCCAGCTGAAGAAACTCGAGTCGCATTGCGTTATTCCTGCCTCATGCACAAATTAATGTTGTTGCTCCTATGAACAGAGAAAGAGAAATATTCCTCGATATTAAAAAGACTCAAGCTGCTAATAATAACCAAGCTGCTAATAATAACCAAGCTGCTAATAATAACCAAGCTGCTAATAATAACAACGCAAGCCTATAGATACACTTTCCTACTCATTCCTTACTGCTGCAGTGCTTGTTGTAGCGCTGAGTGGAAATAGGAAGAAAATGTTATGGCCTTTTAAATGTGTTGAATACAAAGTGTTGACAGTGCTGAGTAATAACTTAAACATGAACTCACCATTAAAACAGAATCTTTTTGCTATGTTCGTTGACAGTCTCTCTCTAGTCAAAGTTTTAAACGTTTTAAAAACTCATAGGATCAACTTTGCTGTAGCTTTCTTTTATGCCTGCTACGCACCTACCACCAACAACACGAGATGATATAAAGAAATAGGAACAGAAATATTTGGCAATCAATTATGAACAACAAAATCGACCGGTTGATGACCACTGCTCTGGAAAGTTCAATCTGGTGCTTCTCTCTGTGGGCAGGTTTATCTGGGCACAGGGAGCTGCGTGGAAGTCTCTGGGCATGCGCTCAGCTTAGAGGGAACATTGCTTCCGCCCCAACCCTCTCTCCTGTAAAAAAAAAATATTTTTATGATTTACTTATTTTTACCCCTTTTTACAATCTTGTCTCATCGCTGCAACTCCCCAATGGGCTCAGGAGAGGTGAAGGTCGAGTCATGTGTCCTCCAAAACATGACCGCCACGTTGCTTCTTCTTAACACCTGCTTATCCCAGAAGTCTGCTGCACCAATGTGTCAGAGGAAACACTGTTCAACTGACGACCAAAGTCAGCTTGCAGGTGCCCTGCCCCCCACAAGGAGTCGCTAGAGCACGATAAGCCAAGTAAAGCCCCCCTGGCCAAACCCTCCCCTAACTCAGACGACACCGGGCCAATTGTGCGCCGCCCTATGGGACTCCCGGTCATGACGGGGATCAAACCCCAGGCTGTAGTGACACCGCAACACTGCAATGCAGTGCCTTAGACCGCTGCACCACTTGGAAGGCCCCCTCTCCTATTACTTGTCCCTGGCTAGCATCCAAAACGAGTTAGAAAGATATTTCAAACCTATGCTGTCATTTAGTCACCAAATGGGTAAGATAATAACATATGTTTGGAACCTTAGAAACATAAACAACTCTACCACCGAAAAACACTTACAGATCTGTTTCTTTTGTACTTTTCCTGTGATGTGAGCAGTGATGTGGGCTGGTGTGGTTACCAATCCGCCCCTGGTATCTAATTGAACTAGCTGGCGGTTCCTGAAGCAATCCATCACTGAAGATATCTTTTGGCATCTCCTGGTGTTCTTTCTCCACCCAGTGGAACCTGACAAAGTGCCCTGGCACTTTTTCCTATGCAACAAAAGGCTGGAAATCATGTTGAAAAGTTGTGATCCTTTCTTTTTGTGGGACAACACCTCCCCTCTTCTCCTCACGGGCCTCAAGGTCGCACCCCCCGGTGATTTCTGACCCGCTGAGGTCAGTGTCTAAATGATACCCCTGATGCTGCTCTACTTCCTAAAGCCATTTTCTTTACTGGGAGCTTGGCCTGCAATTATCCCCTCTGTCATTCATCCCCTGTATGGTCATTTTTTATTATAGATACATATCCTCCAGCATGCATCATTTTTCAGCCCGCGCCACTGTCCCTGCTCCTGGCTAGCTGGGGCCCGCCTGTTTTGTTTTGTCCCAGCCTGCCACCCCTCTCTGTTTACTTTCAAGATCCCAAAGATGAAAAAAAAACACACACTCCTTTACTTTACAAGCTATGCTGTTTTATTTAGTTCCCTCTAAATATTTCATATAATTATTTTCTTTTAGTCCTCCCGCCACATTTCCCATGCCATGTTTGGGATGTTATGGAGCAGAGCAGCACAAGGGTAAACAGTGCAGCAATAGCGTTCTTATTGTTGTTGGGAATTTGCATTTGTTTTACTGACTGTGTGTTGCCAGTTAAACTATGCAACATATCGAATTGTTGGTGCCTAGTACTGTAAAATATTTTCATCTACATCTCTGTATGTTAGCATAAGCTGTTCCTATATAAGGATTTTAATCCTGACCAAGAACATATGCAGATGTATATCATTAACAAATCTTTGAAAATACTATTCTCATGCAGCAGACGCGAAAAACCCATCCCCATTTCAAAATTACACATAATTTAGCATTGCGTGTTTCAAGGGTCTACCAAATATATGCAGCACACATCAAACAATTATACACTAATTTTTGGAGTGTGTTCAAGCTGAATTTGTCTAGACGCTTCATAACAGAATGAAAGGGGTTTCGTCAGATGCAGATAAGAGATCAAGTTATTTCAAGTTATAGCAACATAATAGAATTTTCTCTAGCCTTCTCAGCTGCAGAGTGAATAATTTAATAACTATTGTCTCTCTCTGCATTTCATAGAGCCAGTGTCACAGACGCAGATGTAATAGAATCACAACGCTCCTGAAATCGACAGACAGAGCTCTGCTGTTCGGCTCCAAATGAAATCTCCTCTTCAGTTTGCATTGCCCATCTTAGGGGGAGAAAAAAGGGCTCAGTGATCAGCCTGTTGAATTATTGAGAGCAGCGGGAGGAGAGAGCGTGTTCTTCCGTGACAGGGCCATCTATGTGGTGGCGAGGTGTTGGAGTCTGCTCAACCTGCAGCCGTGCTGCTGGGGGGCCACGGGGGAGAACAGCGTGTGTGTGTCTCTGTCTCTCTGTGTGTATCTTTCTCTGTCTCTGTGTGTGTGTGATTCTGTGTGTGTCTCCCTCTGTGTGTGTGTGTGTGTGTGTGTGTGTCTCTCTCTCTCTGTGCTTGTGTATGTGTGTGTGTGTTATGATCGTATGTCTCCCTCAGGCCACACGCTGCTTAGTAAACCCGAGACAGGATCCAGAGAAACAGCACACCAATCAAGGACCTGGTCTGGCCTACACTACAAGAAATGAGCACTCAAATTACAAGGGACAAGCACAGAGTACATCTCAACAACAACAACAACAACAACAGTGCAAACAACCTCCCCACTAAGTTTGTTACAAGCCACTCTGAAGCTGAATGCTACTCCTTTCATTACTGCTCATTTCCTTTCCAACACACACCGTAGTTCATCATTGAATAACCATACAACTAATGGCTATAGTACATAAGTGGGTAGAAAGGTGTGTGTGTACACGAGTGTGGTTCTCTTCAGGTAAGCAAGAGAGCTGCTATGAGTGGATACATTTATTGCAGATAAGAGGACACCAAAGGATCATTTTCAAAGAGCTTCTATCATTAGTTCCTGTCAGATCTCAAAGAGCTGTGCCTTCTGTAATTTTAGTTCTGCTCTCCACATAACCTGTACTTTGCTTTTACATGTCTCCATGGTCTTCCTCTGTATAAGGATGATTCAAATAGCAACAAAATACATCAAGGAAACCACAGCCTCCTAGAACTCCAAACCATCTGCATTATGGAAATGTAGTCTTTGAAAATGTAGTAATCATGATCCACATTATTTCCTGATAATGAGCTAAAATAAATTACCATTGGTGCTCTATTACAGAGCATTTTCTTACTCCACCAATCCCTGGAACTTTAGGAGATAAGTGGGTATACTACTGCGACATTAAATAATAAACTACTAATTGACAAATTATGAATTGCTATTGTGGTACAAAATAGGAGAGAAAGCATTTGAAATGAAGCTAGTTTTACTGTGATGCCTTGGAACAACCGATGCTTGTTAGGAGAATATGAGAGTTCTGACTGGATAGAGTAGGCACCACAGCAGATGCTACTCCAGCTCTTTACGCTGCTGCCTTCCTGCCTCTTACCGAGGCAAAGGGAAATGAGTCCATAACATCCTAGCCACGAACGAGCCGTGCTTACTTCCACAGCATCCTGCCTGTGCTTAGCGAGAAGAGCGGGTAATTGATAGATAACGCAGGCGGTGCATGGTGTTCCAGTACAGTGACACCCAGCACCTTTTGTTGCTATCAGGAGTGTTTACCATAACAGCACCACTCTTTTTAGGACCTTCCACATTTATATCAAGTATGTTTTCTCCGTCTTCCTCCACTCAAAGCATGTAACCGTATACCCACAGCTAGTTTTTATTATTATTTTTACATTTTAAATTTAATATAATTTCTTGGGGGGGCCTGGCAGGTAGCCTATGATTAGAGCGTTGGGCCAGTAACTGAAAAGTTGCTGGATTGAATCCCCTATCTGACAAGGTAAAAATCTGTCATTCTGCCCCTGAGCAAGGCAGTTAACCCACTGTTCCTCGGGCGCCTAAGAAATTGATGTCGATTATGGCAGCCCCCCACACCTCTCTGATTCAGAGGGGTTGTGTTAAATGCGGAAGACACTTTTCAGTTAAATGAAATCAGTTGTACAACTGACTAGGTATCCACATTTCCATTTCCCTAGTTTGGTGCACATCATAAAATCTAAGATGGGTGATCCACTTGCTGAACGAATCACACAGCCTCTCCATGTCCTCTGGGCTGCAGGGGCTGAATGGGGCTCTGGGTCCTTCAAAACAAACACACAGTAAATTCAATGTCTACTGCCAATTCAACCTCAGCTTACTCTAGCATGCCGAAATGATGGATTGCTATACATCAACGCTTAACATTTAACACACTATCAATTATAGTATCTCAATATGTCAAATAAAATAACATTTTGTTGGTCACATGCACATGTTTAGCAGATGTTATTGCGGGTGTAGCAAAACACTTGAGTTTCTAGTTCCGGCAGTGCAGTAATATCTAACAATTTCCCAACATATACTCAATACACACAAATCTAAGTAAGGAATGGAATTAAGAATATATAAATATATGGACAAGCAATGTCAGAGCGGCATAGACTAAGATACAGTAGAATAGTATAGTATATATACATATGAGATGAGTAATGCAAGATATGTAAACATTATTAAAGTGACATTATTAATGTGACTAGTGTTCCATTTATTAAAGTGGCCAATGATTTCAAATCTGTATGGAGGCAGCAGCCTCTCTGTGCTAGTGATGGCTATTTAACAGTCTGATGGTCTTGAGATAGAAACTGTTTTTCAGTCTCTTGGTCCCAGCTTTGATGCACCTGTACTGACCTCGCCTTCTGGATGATAGCGGGGTGAACAGGCAGTGGCTCGGGTGGTTGTTGTCCTTGATGATCTTTTTGGCCTTCCTGTGATATCGGGTGGTGTAGGTGGCCTGGAGGGCAGGTAGTTTGCCTCTGGAGAGCCCTGCGGTTATGGGCGGTGCAGTTGCGTACCAGGCGGTGACACAGCCCGACAGGATTCTCTCAGTTGTGCCTTCTTCACCACACTGTCTGTGTGGGTGGACCATTTCAGTTTGTCTGTGATGTGTAAGCCGAGGAACATAAAACTTTCCAGCTTCTCCACTGCGGTCCCATCGATGTGGATAGGGGAGTGCTCCCTCTGCTGTTTCCTGAAGTCCACAATCATCTCCTTTGTTTTGTTGACGTTGAGTGAGAGGTTATTTTCCTGACACCACACTCCCAGAGCCCTCACCTCCTCCCTGTAGGCTGTCTCGTCGTTGTTGGTAATCAAGCCTACTACTGTTGTGTCGTCTGCAAACTTGATGATTAAGTTGGAGGGGTGCTTGGCCACGCAGTCATGGGTGAACAGGGAATACAGGAGGGGGTTGAGTACGTACCCTTATGGGGCCCCAGTGTTGAGGATCAGTGAAGTGGAGGTGTTGTTTCCTACTTTCACCTTCTGGGGGGCGGCCCGTCAGGAAGTCCAGGACCCAATTGCACAGGGCGGGGTTCAGACCCAGGGCCTCAAGCTTAATGATGAGCTTGGAGGGTACTATGGTTTTGAATGCTGAGCTATAGTCAATGAACAGCATTCTTACATAGGTATTCCTCTTGTTCAGATGGAATAGGGCATTGTGCAGTGTGATGGCGATTGCAACGTCTGTGGACCTATTGGGGCGGTAAGCAAATTGAAGTGAGTCTAGGTTGTCAGGTAGGGTGGAGGTGATATGATCCTTGACTAGTCTCTCAAAGCACTTCATGATGACAGAGGTGAGTGCAATGGGGTTATAGTAATTTAGTTCAGTTGCCTTTGCATTCTTGGGTACAGGAACAATAGTGGCCATATTGAAGCATGTGGGGACAGCAGACTGTAATAGGGAGAGATTGAATATGTCCATATAGCTGCTCTTGCAATATCTTATATAACCCAGTTCCTTCATCCAAAATAACAATGTACAGTAGGCTACTGTCCTTCATCAGCGATGCAGGATTGATGGTGTGTCTGGTGCTGTGTTTGTGACTCACACAGAGCAGCAGCAGTACACACACAGGACTGCAGTGGTGACATCCCCTTATGGTGAGCTCAAAGGCAGCAACCCCCCCCTGCACCTTGGGCAAGTGACCGATGGCTTAACAAACCCATGCAGTGCCCATGTCTTTGATACATTACACAAAGGCATCGATTTCCCCCCCTGCTTGCCTGCATGCCTGCCTGCCCCCATCCCTTATAACAGAGCACAGAGCAGAACACACTTCCATCACGACTACAGCACAGCTGACCTCCCCAGCTCTGTCTGCCCTGTCCTCTACTGAGGAACTGAACAAGAACTCCCTCCCCCTACACTCAGACACATACACACACATGCATGCACATATAATTTGTTTTGTTAGCGCAGCACAGTCAATTCTTCAACGTCAATTCTTCAACGTCTCTCCTGTATGCTCTCTAGATCATGTGAATGGTCACGTAAATGCATATGACAGGATCTAGATATCTCTTATTTCTGTTCCAGCCAAACAGTGTCAATATTTCACTTCCCCTTGACTTAATGATTGCTAGATGACTGAGGTCAAATGACAAATCTACTAATCCCAAAATTACCAGCTGAGTAAGGTAATGAACTGAAAGCCTATGGTCAATATCCATATCAGAATCTAAGCCAGTGTTATAAGCCTGTGGTACTATTGTGCAACAACATCCTTGCCTGCCTGCATAGTCTTATTGAATATTCAATGTCCCTCAGCTGCATTGCTCTGTTTGTTCATCCTGAAGTGTGTGTGTGTGTGTGTGTGATCTCTTTGGTGTTGTGAGTATGAAGGTGCTGTGAGGACGCAGAGCTGACAGTGTGACATGAACACCAGATCAAGGGCTAGGTCACAGTCACAGTCGCACCCCGCTGTGTGACGTCTAGAGGGTTCAGTGACTTGTCACTGTCTATCTGTCTGCACACTTTAATATGTTACTGCATACTTCAATATTCCACATCATCTGTAACCCCTTTCTAAGCCAAGAAAACAACTCTATCGACTCTCTCAGTTCTCAGAGAGTTACTTGTCCATATCAAAACAAGCATGCTTCGACAGATGTACAAACTGAAAAATAGTTTTACAACCTCAAAAGGCACATGAGTTAAGAGTTGGTAAGTATTACAGTAGCCTGCACAACAGCTACTAGCCACTTACCTCTGTATTCTGTGTGTGCCAGCAGTGTAACACATCAGTGAGATGGCCAGTAACTACCTGTGAAAGAAGGGCAGGTCCTGCTGTTCCCCAGACCTCCACTGGGGTCTGGGGGACAGGCAGAGGGGAATAGGAGGGCTGGGCAATTTACATGAATACATTAGAGTGAAATCGTAATCTGTACACTGTATTTAACCTTTATTTAACTAGGCAAATCAGTTAAGAACAAATTCTTATTTACAATGACGGCCTACACCGGCCAAACCCAGACGAAACTGGGCCAAATGTGCACCGTCCTATGGGACTCCCAATCACGGCCAGTTGTGATACAGCCTGGATTCAAACCAGTGTGTCTGTAGTGATGCCTCTAGCACTGAGATTCAGTGCCTTAGACCGCTGCGCCACTCGGGAGCCCATTGAAGCAACTCTAATAGGTACTGCCATGTTCCTCTCAAATCAACAGAATCCAATCCATTTTCTTTAATTCAGGACTAATATAATATACAGTATGTGTGAGAGACAGACAGAGTTTGATTGGTTTTCTCACAATACACTGAAATAGAAATAGTGTCTTCATGTCTTGTAGTATCCCAGCTAACAAGGAACGTAAATGAAACATTTGTAACGCTTCCCTTAAGTCTTCCAGAGGTACTGAATGTCATAGCCCGTTTGGGACATTATAGGACATTCATAACATTTCTAATAAGTATTATAGAGGTTATAAATATCCGGTCGCTATTCCGACATCATGGGACTATTAAAAAACATTCCTTGGTAGTCCATGAAAGGTTCGGAATATCATGTTATTTTGGAGATATCCTAGGAACATTTCATAACATTAGATTTAGAGCTATGGTTTGTCTTCATATAACTTTACAATCAGAATGATAGAAATAGATTTTGGAACATTGTCTGTAAGTCAAGTGGTGGTACAATTGTAACGTTGTCTTTCTAAGTGTGTAGGAACATTTGTTATGTTCTAAATAAGTACATTATATGTTCTGAATGTCAGGACACTGGTGACATTGTAGTATTATTTGTAATGTTCACAGAAGGTTCCTGAAATGTACTGAATGTGTGGTCACTTTGGAAATATTGTACATAATGTTCCCAATGAGTCTAGTAGATGTCTAGTAGATGAATGGCAGATGCCTAAATGTCAGGTAAATTTCGGGATATCTTAGTAAACCAGCTAAGAAAATGACATTTGACGACGTGACCACAAAGTTCTTTTAGTTCCCACATAAGTCATGATAACGTTATTGTGAAACGTGCCGTCTACGTAGCTGTGGTGTCAGTTGACATAAGTTACGCCCAAGTCTTTTCATGACGTTGAAATGTCATGGATCTGAAATAGCTCAATTACGTTATTTAGTAACGAATTAAGAGATGTCCTTGAATCTTCCCTGAAGGGGCACACTGTTACGTACCTTATTGCTACTGCAGGTACCCACTGACGAAAGTTGTGTTTCCAGTGGTTACCAGAAACTGCATTTTGTGGGGCTCTCAATGTACTTTCTGACGTTTAGTAACGTTTGGAGGTTGACCTAAAATATTTTTTTCTAAAATTTCTCATTTCAAAATGTTTCCTTAAGAGCCCTGCATAGTTACCTAATGTTACAATGACGTGAATTAGTTATAAATAGACATTATGGATCATTGTCAACTGACTCAAATTAGTGTCAGTTACGTTTTCTACAAAATACAAATTAGTGTCAATTATGTTTTCAGTAAGTACTGTACTTTGGAGGTTCTGAATGTCAGGACACTGGTGACATTGTAGTAGTATTTGTAATGTTCACAAAATGTTCCTCAAATATACAGAATGTCAGACTACTTTGTGAATATCCAAAGAACAAAATAATTTTAGAATGTTTATTGAGAATTGTGATGTGTCTACAAACAACGTTGCAATTGTGTTACTAAAGAAATGTTTAACATTTTTACTTAATTAAACCTCCCTTGTTATCTAACATCTTTCTACGAACATTTCATAATGTTAATAGAGTTATATACAGAAAGTTACCATTAGAGTAATAAATAGACATTCTGGAATATATACACTTAAAGTAAATACAGTGTATATCATAATACAAAGAAACATATCAAGTAAAATGTTGCTAGGGCTGTCCTTTCTCTAATCTCTGAAGAAGATGTGCATGAAAAGTCAGGAATATAAGTCTCAACATTAACTTGAATTTGTTACAATTCAGCTTTGCCTTGCTCCCGAGTGGCGCAGTGGTCTAAGACACTGCATCTCAGTGAATCCAGGCTGCATCACATCCGGCCGTGATTGGGAGACCCATAGGGCGGCGCACAATTTGCCCAGCGTTGTCTGGGTTTGGCTGGGGTAGGCCATCATTGTAAGTAAGAATTTGTTCTTAACTGACTTGACTAGTTAAATAAAAGGTGAAATAAAAAAATATATAAAAACATGTCAGGGACCAGATTGCTAATGGCCATGGAGGACAGCCTGCATGGAGCCTGGATAGTACTGCTTGTGGTTGTGGATCCATGTGAAGTTGTTCCATGTGTAATGGAGTAACCCTGTGTGTGAAAAATATCAAGGCCGAGCGAGGATAAATACCTGACTACTCCACAATAGTCTTGTGGCAGCAGTGACTCTGGAGAAGAGCTGGTCTTGGAACCTATCCCCAAATATGACTGCCAAAGGAAAGAGGGCCTTTAGTGTAGGATAAAGTAAGAGCAGCAGCGAGGGAGATAAGATGTATCAAATAGTGGGTGTGAAGAAGCAAGGGGCCTGGTGGAAGCAGACAGTTGAGTGGAAAGTCTCATGGAAGTGGGGCCACAATGCATCAAGTCCGATATCCAGGAAGTTTGTGAGGTTCAACGCAGCCTATCCAACCTGTTCAGTTGGAGTCTCTAGCATGCCTGCTATTCTCCAGATGACGATTGCTGAAGCACATTTTGAGATGCAACCCAAAGCTTGTGCGAATTGGTTGGCGGCATGACCAGGTTCTCCAGACAATTGCAGATGCAATAAGTGCAGGAATCGGCATTGTTGTGCCTTTGAAGCAGAATACCAGAACTGTTTAATCAATTGTGTAACCCATTTAGTCTGTTTTGATCGTCCTGTATGCTGTCTTGTTGAACGATGTGCCCTCGATGTCATTTTCCTTGCACACAGGGCCTAGCTTTCTTGACACAAATGGCTCTCGGCTCCATGATGTAACCCATGGTGAAATCATCATTCTGATCTAAAGTGCCCTTATCAGCCATGTTCCATCAATGTCTATACAGATCAGAAATACTTGGACTCAACACCGTGGACTGTGTACCCATCCATTAATGTTTGCATGCTTACATTATTTGCATATCTTGTAATATATCCAGATTCAACATTTACACATTTTCCTAGTGAACACGATTTTACTTTATCACAAGCATGGCCCAATGCTGAGCAAATCTCCTTCGTTAGAGAGCAGCAAGGTACAAAATCTAAATCATCAATATGGAAATAACCGACTAGAGGTTCGTTGGCCGATGCTGTTGAACAGGCCATTCAAGGAAAACAGAGGTTATTCAGAGAGGATATCTACCCTGAGCTTTGAATATCACTCCACGACAGAGATCCCAAGATATTGGGACCAGCATACATGTGTTTAGAGTAAAGGAAGTGGATCCAGCTCTTCCCCTCCGGCAATTTATTTTCCCATAATTTTACCGATTTAATAAACATATGGAAATTCATAATGTCATTTTCACCTCAGTATAGACCTATGGAAGAGGGAACAATAACTGAAAATAATATTTGTTTTATTATATTAATTTATGAATGTAGCCTATAGCAATAAGAATATTTTTTTTAAAGCATTAGTGGCATGGTTTGCATTTTTTGTGTGCTGTTAAAACTTTGTTTAGTGTGTTTTCATGTTCCCCCAAAAGGATTTGTTATGTATACTAGAAGGGAGATTACACCAATACCTGTATGTTGGTAATAGCTGTATGTAAATACGTTATTAAACTATGTGTAAAAAGTGGAAATAAGCCCAAACGGGCAGATCCTGTATGCCCACTTATGCTGCCTGCGGCTAGCTACAGACAGATAAAGTAGCTAGCAGTAGTGGTGGCCTGACAACGGTTCATTGAATTGACAGCTGGGCATCAGTAAGTCTGACTCTCCCTGGACAGTACCTAGGGCATATCACTGAATTACACCAATCCACTGTCATGTAAACAATCTGTCTGAACACTTCGTTCTGTATGTATATATGCTCTTCCGTCTGTTCCTTTGATTTGTGAACTATAAGACTGGCACCTTTTTCGCTGGTGAATCATATATTCTTCCGTTCCATTCCAGAACGCTCGTCCGGGTTAGGGTGGGCTTGGCCGGTAGGGGTAGCCTTGTCCCATCGCGCACCAGCAACTCCTGTGGTGGGCCGGGCGCAGTGCACGCTAACTAAGGTTGCCAGGTGCACAGTGTTTCCTCCGACACATTGGTGCGGCTGGCTTCCGGGTTGGATGCACGCTGTGTTAAGAAGCAGTGGTTGGATTGTGTATCGGAGGACGCATGACTTTCAACCTTTGTCTCTCCTGAGCCCTTACGGGAGTTGTAGCGATGAGACAAGATAGTAGCTACTACAAACAATTGGATACCACGAAATTGGGGAGAAAAAGGGGTAAAATTCAACAACAAAAAAAGGAAAAAAAGAAAAAGGGGAAAAAAAGGGAAAAAAACTGTATGGGGATGAGGTAGATAAATTGGGTGGGCTATATACCGATGGACTATGTACAGCTGTAGCGATCGGTTAGCTGCTCAGATAGCAGATGTTTAAAGTTGGTGAGGGAGATAAAAGTCTCCAACTTCAGAGATTTTTACGCAATTATAAACACCATGGGACCACACAGCCACCATACATAGAGGTGGCAGGTAGCCTAGTGGTTAGAGCGTTGGACTTGTAATTGAAAGGTTGCAAGATTGAGTCCACGAGCTGACAAGGTAAAAATCTGTCGTTCTGCCCCTGAACAAGGCAGTTAACCCACTGTTCCTAGGCTGTCATTGAAAATAAGAATTTGTTCTTAACTGACTTGTCAAGTTAAATGAAGGTGAAATACATTTTAAAAATACCTTTCAGGAAGGAGACATGTTCTGTCTCCTAGAGATGAACGTACTTTGTGGCAAATCAATCCCAGAACAACAGCAAAGGACCTTGTGAAGATGCTGGAGGAAGCAGGTACAAAGTATCTATATGCACAGTAAAACGAGTCCTATATCGACATAACCTGAAATGCCGCTAAGCAAGGAAGGAGCCACTGCTCCAAAACCGCCATAAAAAAAGACAGACTACGGTTTGCAACTGCACATGGGGACAAAGATTGTACTTTTTGGAGAAATGTCCTCTGATCTGATGAAAAAAAAAAAAGAACTTTTTGGCCATAATGACCATCGTTATGTTTGGAGGAAAAAGGGGGAGGCTTGCAAGCCGGAGAACACCATCCCAACTGTGAAGCACGGGGTGGCAGTGTCATGTTGTGGGGGTGCTTTGCTGCAGGAGGGACCAGTGCACTTCACAAAATAGATGTCAATCCTAAAAAAATGTGTGGGCAGAACTGATAAAGCGTGTGTGAGCAAGGAGGCCTACAAACCTGACTCAGTTACACCAGCTCTGTCAGGAGGAATGCCACAAAATTCACCCAACTTATTGTGGGAAGCTTGTGGAAGGCTACCCGAAACGTTTGACCCAAGTTAAACCATTTAAATGCAATGCTACCAAATACTAATTGAGTGTATGTAAACTTCTGACCCACTGGGAATGTGATGAAAGAAATAAAAGCTTAAATAAATCACTCTACTATCATTCTGACATTTCACATTCTTAAAAAAAAGTGGTGATCCTAACTGACCTAAGACAGGGATTTTTGACTAGGATTAAATGTCAGGAATGTGAAAACTGAGTTTAAATGCATTTGGCTAAGGTGTATGTAAAACTTCCGACTTCAAATACAACAGATTCGGAAACAATATCTAAGCAATAAGCTCACAAAATAACAAGTCAGTAAAAACATGAACACTGCACTCCAATCAAGAACTGTAAAAGCTGCTTAAAACTAAAAGTTAATCAAACATTTTTTTTTTAAAGATAACTTCTTATTTTCCCGAAATTTGGCATATTTTGTCAGTGGACACCTAGCAACAGGATACTGTATATGTTCAGAGTAGATTAAATTATGTGTCTTATAATGCCATTAGATATTCAGGGGCCCCCTCATTTCAACATCCTGAAGTGACTTGGGACGTAACTTGTGTCAACTGACACCACAGGTACATCTAGGAGACGTTTCTTGAAAACATTACTTTTATGTCAACCTCATAAAGTCACTATATGTCAGAAAGTACATTGAGAGACCCACAAAATGCAGTTCCTGGTAGCCACTTGGAACATAACTTTGGTCAGTAGGCACCTACAGTACCAACAAGGCACATAAGTGTGCACGTTCAGGGAAGATTCAAGGACATCTCTAATAATGTTTCTAAATAAAGTTATTCAGCTGTTTAAGATCCCCCACATTTCAACCTCCTGGAAATACTTGGACGGTAGTTTTGTCAGCGGACATCCGCAGCTACATAGACGGCACGTTTCACAATAACTTTATCATGACTTATGTGGGGACTAAAATAACTTTATGGTCACGTACTGGAACGTAATTTAGTTAGCTGGGATGCTACAGGCCGTTATCCAGCCATAAGCAGTATATTCAATACCACACACAAATGCCAGCCCTTTCATATGTTACTGTCTGTATGGTAGTGTTCCCTAAATGCGTATAAATTTGGAAATGGCCTTTTCCATCCCCCGAGGCAACGTTGAATATTGACACAAGCCACAGCAGGGGATGGATGTGTTCTCCAGGGAATTCCAATGATTGGATTACAACTGGTGTGTGTCCCAAATGGCAATCTATTCCCTATTTAGTGTACTACCTTTGATGTGGCCTCATAGGGATATATGGACCTATTTGGGATGCAGCTTAGTTTGAAGGGGGACCGACCATGACCCTCAAAGAGAGGGCTTGTGGATGTAGCCTACTCTATGGTCAGCAGTGTCCCCCACCATGGCTGCCCTGCTCCCAAAACCTGTTCGCTCATTTGGGTTGTTTTGGGTTGTTTTTGTGGCATTGCTGATCCTTGGGTCACCATTACATTAATGCTATTAGCCTTAAAAGGATCCACTCAGACAGACACTCACCCACAGAGTGGGGATGGTTGGATGATGGGTTCCCTGCTGTGTCCATGAGTACAGAGTTTCCATGGTGAAAGTACAATACATAAAGCAATAGTTCAGAAACACACACTGAGTGTTTTTCTAGTATTACTGTAGCTAATGTACAGAAGCGTACACTTATGGAGCAACTCAAGTGAATGTTTCTCTCTCTCACATTGTTCAGTTCAAAGATGATTACATATTGATGATTATGGTGGGTTGAGGTCACCGTGGAGAGCTGATCAGAGCACTGCCTGTGTGTGTGTGTGTGTGTGTGCGCCTGTGCGTGCGTATCTCTACCTCCCCTGTGTGTGTGGTGTTAATGATGAGCCCGGTCCAGAGAGCACTCCCCTCTCCTCTGACCACTGACCTGTGTCACCGGGGGTTACTGGCCTGGCTTGTTATCCTGGCTGGGTGGAAGCAGAAGAACTGAGCACAAATCTAACTTTAATCAAAGCCGTCAGAGATCCTCAGCCCTTTTCATCCACCGTCTGGGTACAACCCTCCTCCTCCCCCTCTCCTCCCCGCTGCCAACCATTCCTGCTGATTACCTCCCTGGACACTGCAGCTGAAGCTTAGCCCCATGGCAGTCTGGGTAATCTGCCCACGGACGCAAGCACCAGTCAGTGCCCAAGTCTCAGTGCAGAGGATAATTAAGAGTTAATGGAACAGCGCCTCTCGAATTGGAATACATATGCATGAAGGGGGTTAATATACAGCCCATGGGAGGTAACATGCAAACGTGGCTAAATCATGGTAGGGTAGGGCGGCTTATTTGAAGTCGGGGGGGGGGGGGGGGGGTCTGTAGATATGCATTCGTTTTGATAGGAGGGGATGGAGGAAAGATGAGGCGATGTAAAGGCAGGGCCAGATAATTGAGGCACTGGCAGTGTGTGTGTTTCACCCCTGCTAGTCTATGCAGCAGGCTGACAGTGAGGATAACTGGTACAGTACAGCCTTCTGCTGAGAGGAAGGTGTGGGGGTGAATAAGGTTAATCTCACATCTCACTCACTACTTCTACTATAGGGAGCTCTGTCATTTCTATAGAACAAATCTCATAGAGAGGAGAGAGTCTATGCCTCTCTCTTATTCCCCTACATCTATATTCCATACCTGTGAACAGGTGGTCTGTGTAGGCAGGGTGCTGTTTCCTGAAGGTCTCCTCAGCCTTGGCAATGCAATCCCTGATGGAGTCTCCGGTGGAGCTCGTGATGTACATGACAGAGAAACCTTCCTCCATGGTGATCGCTCGTCCAACAGAGCCTGGGGATGTGGAGTCGTGAGAGGGAGGGAAGAGAGGGAGGGAAGAGAAGAAGGGAAGAGAGGGAGGGAAGAGAGGGAGGGGAGGATAAAGAGGAGGAGGAGGGGTGAGAGAGCACCATTGTTATCAAAGGGACTCTTTACCCTGATTTCCTTATTCAGAGGTAGATACTCCTAAAATGATTATAGTTACTAAAAGCAGAGTTAATTCATGTTAATATAAACATTTTCAGGCTGCTACTGTATATCTACTGATTTGGCCATTGAATGTTGCATTTGCTCTCACTGATTTCTGCGCTTTGTGGACTGGAACATTTTATTGTAAAAAATAATACACTTAAAACAAGAAAATATCTACGAACGTTTCACATTGCTATGCTTTCCGTTTGATTGTTGTGATGAATAAAACATTACAACTGGGAAACTAACAGTGTTTCAGGACTAATCTATTCCCCATTTAAATCCACTCTGAATGAGAGGGAACAGATTATGGATTGGGGATTATTATGGCTTTGGCGTTCCCATAACCTTTGACATTTGTCTGAAACTAAACATAAATGGTGAACAACGCATTGCTTTTTATAAAAAATAATATCCTACAGGACTATTCAACTCTTATTATTTCATATGGCATTAGATTAAGCAGATTACAGTAACGTGAATAAATTCCTTTTGAGTTTCCTATTTTCAGATAGCTAGCTACTTTTAGTTACAGTTGAGTTTACATACCAAATACATTTAAACTCAGTTTATCACAATTCCTGACATGTAATCCTAGTAAAAATTCCCACAAGCTTCCCACAATAAATTGGGAGAATTTTGTCCCATTCCTCCTGACAGAGCTGATGTAACTGAGTCAGGTTTGTAGACCTCCTTTCTCACACATGCTTTATCAGTTCTGCCCACACATTTTCTATAGGATTGGGGTCAGGGCTTTGTGATGGCCACTCCAATACATTGACTTTGTTGTCCTTAAGCCATTTTGCCACAACTTTGGAAGTATGCTTGGGGTCATTGTCCATTTGGAAGACCCATCTGCGACCAAGCTTTAACTTCCTGACTAATGTCTCGAGATGTTGCTTCAATATATCCACATAATTTTCCTGCCTCATGATGCCATCTATTTTGTGAAGTGCACCGGTCCCTCCTGCTGCAAAGCACCCCTACAACATGACGCTGCCACCCCGTGCTTCATGGTTGGGATGGTGTTCTTCGGCTTGCAAGCCTGCCCCTTTTTCCTCCAAACATAACGATGGTCATTATGGACAAAGACTTCTATTTTTGTTTCATCAGACAAGAGAACATTTCTCCAAAAAGTATGATCTTTGTCCCCATGTGCAGTTGCAAACCGTAGTCTGGCTTTTTATGTCGGTTTTGGAGCAGTGGCTTCTTCCATGCTGAGCGGCATTTTAGGTTATGTCGATTTTGTACTCGTTTTATTGTGCATATAGATACTTTTGTACCGGTGTCCTCCAGCATCTTCACAAGGTCCTTTGCTGTTGTTCTGGGATTGATTTGCACCAAAGTACGTTAATCTCTAGGAGAAAGAACGCGTCTCCTTCCTGAGCGGTATGACAGATTGCTGGTCCCATGGTATTTATACTTGCGTACTATTGTTTGTACAGATGAACATGGTACTTTCAGGCATTTGGAAATTGCTCCCAAGGATGAACCAGATTTGTGGAGGTCTACAAAAAAAATTCTGGAGGTCTTTCTTTTGATTTCCCCATGATGTCAAGCAAAGAGGCACTGAGTTTGAAGGTAGGTCTTGAAATACATCCACAGGTACACCTCCAATTGACTCAAATGATGTCAATTAGCCCATCAGAAGCTTTCATAGCCATGACATCAATTTTTGTATTTTCCAAGCTGATTAAAGGCACAGTCAACTTAGTGTATGTAAACAAGTGTATGTAAACTTCTAACTCACTGGAATTGTGATACAGTGAATTATAAGTGAAATAATCTGTCTGTAATCAATTGTTGGAAAAATGTGTCATGCACAAAGTACATGTCCTAACCAACTTGATGTCCTAACCAAAGTATATGTCCTAACCAATTTCTTGTTAACAAACTATAGTTTATTAACAAGCAATTTGTGGAGTGGTTGAATAACAAGTTTTAATGACTCAACCTAAGTTGAGTTCTGACAACTTCTGACTTCAACTGTACCTTACCTCTTTTGATAGTGGAGAAGTGGAGAAAGAGCTAAGGCTTAATTAGTTTGATTTCCCAGAGAAACATAACATTATCTCTCTAAAGTACTTACACCCATTGATTCAATTTGGGGTTAGAGTGTATTGATGTAACAATGGATCATTTCTGAGACATTTGTCAGCAGGCAAGAACAATTGATCACAATGAAACATATGCCACAGCCAGGACCCTAACAGATATTCTATGTACGTACATTTTCATGTTCATGTTGAATGAGAAAGTATGGCATTAAAGTATGGAATTAGTTAGCTGAGAAGACTATCCATTAAATTCTTTACAAACAAAGGAAACACAATGCCTCCGTGGAATCAGCACTGGTCAGAACTTTATCTCCTACTAATTTGACAAAGGAAACATTAAAAGTGGAGGTAGTGTGGTTCTAAATCTGGGCCTCTCACCAAGGGATATGAAACCCAGAGAGGGTAGAAGGCTGTTTGTGATGTTGGGAGCTGGAAATGCATGCTTTTTAAGGGCCGTCAGGATAAACACTCAGATGTATCGAAATTCACATGGGACAGAAATGAATTAAACGGAAGGTGGTTGATGTACTGTATACTAAAAGTTATCCCAAACTCATCTCACTTCAAGCGAATGCAAATCATGGCTTGGATGCAGATCCGTACAAACCCACTTTCAATGTCAAAAACATTTATTTTGCCCTTAGAATTAAAACTCTGTGCCTTTCCTCAGCTAAACTGTATGCAATTTTCTGTGTGTTTGCATGCTTCTCTTTGCCAACCTCCAACATCTAATGGAAACTCATGTAAAAGCTTGGGGTTTATATTCAGTACTATATTAAAGGGCACTTCATTTGATATAACATGCTTCAATATTGATGCACAATTTCGACTTAAAATATTAAAAGGAGCCAAAAGGCACCCTTTCATGGAACGATCCGGACAGTAGTAGTTGAGGTAATTAAAATGAGATCAGAGAGTGGACAATGTTTGTGTAACCATACAGCAGTCTAAGCTGATTCATGGATTACCTTTGCTTGCCAGTGTTGAGTTTACTGTAGGTTCACTAGGTTGCCACCCTGCTGTGCTCTGGTTCATTATAAACAGTTTACGGCTATGCAGCGTTCTGCCTGATTGATAAGCTAAGAGCTACCTCAGTCGACAGTATTTAAAGCAATAATCATTCATTGGGCTTTCCCCTCTACTCTGGGCCATCCGTTCTCACCTGTCAATACAGTTTGATGAGCTTGCTTATGTGTTCCTCTGAGGCCCTGGACAGTCAGCAATCATGGCGCTCCTAATGCCAAGGACAGAGACACACAGACACAATCAGACAACATTCAATCAAGATGTTACACTCTGTAGGGAGAGAGGCACAAGAGGCACATTCAATAGCTAGATGAAAACTGCATACGTAATAGGCTAGAATAGCACAGCACATCATAGCACAGCATAACGGGGTACAGCGTGGCACAGGAGAGCCAAGCAAAGCACATACAGAACAGGGGTTTTCATTCTCTAAAATGGAACAGCATAGCACTGATAACATTACTAAAAAATACATTCTGCAGCAATATTAAAAGTCAACCAAAACAGAAGAGACAAAATACCCAGTTTCAGTGTTTCTGGTGTCCCTGTAATGTCAGGATAAATATTTGTCAAAGGAAAAGTATTGCCTGCATCCTGCCATTTGAAAACCTTTGTCTTTATTGTGTATTCACCCCATGTTCTCAGAATAACCAGGTTGCCAAAAAAACTAACAAGAATGAATTGCACATGAAAAAACATTCTGTCACGTATAGACTTGGAAGCACTATGCCTGTGAGTGGATCTTGCATATACAAGTAACCGTGTAGCAGCGTAAATGATCACAAGGTCAGGAATGGTTAGTTTAGCAAAGAATCCCCTTGGGTTACTTTAGTATGCCCCGTTTACAGTCAAAGCCCCGTCCATGGCTGTGGGCTCTGTATGTGGCACACTGTGTTGGCTTACAGTCACATCTGATTGACCTAATTCCTCCACAAGTGTGTTCACCAATCATCTGAGAAAGACCCTTACATCATCACACCATGCAGTCACACTACCTCCATGCTACTGTATTAGTGAAGGTACATTGGATTTGAGTTGTAATTCTTAAGATACTGTGGTAACATAACTGTACAAAACTGTTCAGTACTTTGGTAGAAAGTGATACAATTGCTCAGAAGAAGAGGTCAAATTTGTCAAATTGATGAAGCAACATGTCTCTGATTTTCTACCTTTGGCTGATGTTTGGCTCCCTCCCACAGAAGATCTGGTACTTGTTGGGACAGGGGTTGGAAGAGAGAGGCTGAGTGATGATGATAATCATCGCAATATTCTGGTTGCAGTTCAACTCTGTTGGCCCTGGCCAGGTGTTTAGCCGTTAAGATCAAGCCTTGGCCTGCCAGGCTGCTGTCTACCGTGCTTCCAACTGATAGCTCAATCTATACGGTGGCTGATGGCTGCCAGATGTGCTGTGTGCTGAGATCAATAGAAGATAATCTCGGTAATTGGTCATGATTGGTTCCTCTGACACAGTGATGATGATGGCTCAGCTCTGAGGGATGGATGGATGGGCCAGCTGGCCTGGATCTTTGGGGGAGGGAGGGGGGATAGAGAGGGGGAGAGAGAGAGAGAGAGAGAGAGAGAGAGAGAGAGAGAGAGAGAGAGAGAGAGAGAGAGAGAGAGAGAGAGAGAGAGAGAGAGAGAGAGAGAGAGAGAGTGTGTGTTTAAGAAAGGGAAACCCAATTGATCCTCCCCAGAGAGGGAAGCAACTGATTTTCCAATGTTGGACCAACCTCTATTGACTCCAGCGAGTTCAATAGACATTACGGCGGTTGGGACTCATGCCTGGTTAATGGGCGTGAAGTATCTAGTAATCCCAAGAGTCTCACAGCATTCTCACAAGTGAATGGACAAATGCATTGGTAGCTTTCAATGTACAGACTGCAAGAAGCCTACAAGTCTTCTACCTATTTTTCCCTCATCAAGCATTCAATGGCATGCAAATGACCATCATACAGTGTGAATATGGTATGGAACTGCATATAGAAACAACCATTGTTTGAAGTGAGGTGTCAGCGCTTGGCCATCTCAGCTTAAAGGCCCAATGTAGTCATCTTGATTTTCTTGTGTATGGAATAGTACTGTAAAATTCTGAGAATGATGATAATGCCCTTTAAGTGTCAGAGCTGTTTGAAAAGACTGCCTGAAATGTCCACCTGTTTAGGTGGAATGGAGTTTTGACCTGCCTGCTGACATCACTTAGATCAATAAAAAGAGAGTTCCCGAACCTCTCTGCCAGTAAGAGCTAGTTTTCAGTTTTCCCCTCCCCACTCAGACACCTCCCAGACAGTCCTTGCTTGAGATATTGATCTTTGCTATGAAGCCATTTTTGTTTATTTTTGACAATCACAGTAAGGTGATTCATTGTTACACAGAAATGATTTGATATTGGGGTAAAAACAGCTGCATTGGTCCTTTAACATACAGTTTATTATCTTTGTTACAGAGTTAGAGCAAACATCCGTTTAATGTCATTTACAATCCTGTCATGCAACTAGTGAACTGCGCTTGTAACAGAGAGAGTTATAGAAATACACTGGGCACACACTAGTTGAATCAGCGTTGTTTCCAAGTGAACTCAATGAAATGACATTGAATCAGTGCGGAATAGACGTTGAATTGACGTCTGCGCCCAGTCAGACGTGGCTTACCAACAATATATATTGAACACTTAATCCCCTTTTCTCAGTGTCCAACGTAACAGGGGTGACCCCGTTCAATAGCTCGATTACATGAGAGGCCCTATATTGAGTGATGCCACGGAAAGTAGACGTGGCTATCAAAAGCCTTTTAAACATGCCTTTAAAACACTTGGAAACCTTTCCTGTTGCACTGTGGCTGTCCAACAACACTAGCCTGCTGCCTACAGCCCCTCCTCCCCACCCACTCTTGATATATGTACCTTAAAATAAATCTCCTTTATGTCAGTGCTGGCAGTCAATATGACAGTGTTAAATTCAACAGGCAGACTTGGACTTGGGTTAATTCAAAAAGTTCCTGTTATTTCTCTCACTCTGGCCACATAGGGGTGTGGATGAACAATAGGAGATTTGTCAAAGGACAGCAGGACAACCAAAAAACAACAACCTTAAGACAGGAAAAAAAACCTCTAAAACGTTTGGGACCGGGACTTGGAGCGAGAGAGATTTCCTCGGCCTGGCACATCACATCAAGATAATGACCAGTCTGACAGCATGGGGCCGTTTGTGACGGCTGGCCTGGAAAAAGGGCCATTGGGGGCAGCTCGTGTAGAGACTGCACAATATGACACACCATTAAAGTCTAAGGAAGAAAAAACAACAGAGGTGATGGGGAAGAGAAAAGGAGCCCCACAGCACAGTGGACTAGGTGATGGTCAATTCATCATCACCATCAGCAGCAGCAGTAGCACCACCACCATCATCATCATCATCTTCTACTGCCTTCACATAGCAGCTCAGCCCAGGTAACTGTACTGCACCACACAATAGATATGTTCTGATACTCAGGGGATATTTGACACACCATGGTGAGAATTGTCTTTGAAAGCTGCTGAAAATAACAACACCTCACCACCTCACCCCCCACAGCTATTCCATAAAGCAGCAGAGAATGCCACTGGGCACATTGCATTGTTTCCTACTGGTGTCAGCATTCTACACACTCTTGGCTCCAGAGTGCAAAAGGTTTGGCATTCAACATCTCTTTTCTTAAACAAATCTGGGCTTGGCAAAACAGATGTATGCATAATAGAAGACAAAAGAGGAGAATCGTATGAAAAATGTAGCTGTCGAGTGTATTCTTCTCAAAACACAGATGAGGTAGTGGTGTGAGGCGAGCGGAACTCGTCAAGTCTGAGCTGTAGTACAGGATATTTCTCTCTGCTTTCAGTTTCAACTTTTATTGTCACATGCACAAGTACAGTGAAATGCCTTTTATACAAACCTAAACAATGCATTAATCAATAACAATGTAATACTAGAAAAGAACACACAAGAATTTAAGTAAGCATACTATCTATAGGGTCAGTTCCAATACCGTATTTACTATGTGCAGGGATACTGTAGTGATGGCTGTAGATACGGTACACTAGTATGTGGACACCTGCTCGTCGAATATCTCATTCCAAAATCAGAGGTATTAATATTAATATTGAGTTGGTTCCCCCTTTGATGCTATAACAGCCTCCAGCCTCTGGGAATGCTTTCCAGTAGATGATGGTACATTGCTGTGGGGACTTGCTTCCATTCGGCCACAAGAGCATTAGTGAGGTCGGGTGCTGATGTTGGGCGATTAGGCCTGGCTCGCAGTCGCCGTTCCAATTTATCTCAAAGGAGTTCGTTGGAGTTGAGGTCAGGGCTGTGTGCAGGCCAGTGAAGTTCTTCCACAACAATCTTGACAACCCATTTCTGTATGGACCTCACTTTGTGCACTGGGGTATTGTCATGCTGAAACAGGAAAAGGCCTTGCCCAAACGGATGCCACAAAGCTGGAAGCACAGAAACGTCTAGAATGTCATTGTATGCTGTAGCGTTAAGATTTCCCTTCACTGGAACTAAGGGGCCTACCCCGAACCATGAAAACAGCCCCAGACCATCATTCCTCCTTCACCAAACTTTACAGTTGGCATTATGCATTGGGGCAGGTACAGTAGCGTTCTCCTGGTATCCGTCGCACCAGATTCGTCCGCAGGACTGCCAGATGGTGAAGTGTGATTCATCACTCCAGAGAACGCGTTTCCACTGCTTCAGAGTCCAATCGCAGCGAGCTTTACACCACTCCAGCCAACGCTTGGCGTTGCACATGGTTATCTTAGGCTTGTGTGCGGCTGCTCAGCCATGGAAACCCATTTCATGAAGTTCCTGACAAACAGTTACTGTGCTGACATTGCTTCCAGAGGCAGTTTGGAACACAGTAGTGAGTGTTGCAACCGAGGACCGACGATTTTTACATGCTACGCGCTTCAGTACTCGGCAGTCCCGTTCTATGAGCTTGTGTGGCCTACCACTTCACGACTGAGCTGTTGTTGCCCCTAGATACTTCCACTTCACAATAACAGAACTTACAGTTGACCGGGGAAGCTCTTGCAGAAATTTGACGAATTGACTTGTTGAAATGGTGGTATCCTATGACGGTGCCACGTTGAAAGTCACTGAGCTCTTCAGTAAGGCCATTCTACTGCCAATGTTTGTCTATGGAGACTGCATGGCTGTGTGCTCAATGTTATACACCTGTCAGCAACGGGTGTGGCTGCAATAGCCAAATCCACAAATTTGAAGGGGTGTATATATAGTGTATGTACAGTATAGGACTATGGTGACTAGGCAACAGGATATAACATAAACAGAGTATCAGCAGATTGAATGTGAGTGTGTGTGTGGTGTGTGTGTGTAGAATCAGTGTAATTGTATGTGCATATTATGTGTGAGTGAGCAGAGTGTGTGACTATGTCGGGCCCTGTGAGTGTGCATAGAGTATAGAATCAAATAAAAGGTCAATAGGGATACAAGGTTAAGTCAGATAGTCTGTGTAGCTTTTCACAAGGCACTCAGTAGCCTACTTTCTCTCATTTCCATAATCATGGCATACACATGTCTATTGATATACATTTGTTCTCCTTATAAAGGGCTGCACCTAATGGCCACATTTGTCAAGTGATAGACGTTCTTACAACATGGAAAAAATATTTGCCATGAACGAGACAGCAGGCTGTGAGTATCACTACAGCATTGTATGGGTATTCAATTTTTAAGAGTTACTATATTCCAACGTCTGTGCCAAAACAGTTTGACAAGAGACAAAGTGGCAACCTTAATTGCTTAAATGGAATAATTTAGTTGTCTAAAATCACATTCTTCACAGAGCCTTTTTTTCTGATAAGAAAGCCTAAGCAGGAGCGACATTTTCTTACATACGAACTGTCATTGTGGTCTAATAAACATTCCTATTCAATCTTCAAGGTGGCAACCTGTAATGTAAGTGTCTGCAGATGACTATCTAATGATGAAAAGTGCACCAGATGTCAGGAAAATTACAAGCACAATTCAGTGGAGGCATGGTGAGAGCCTACTGCTAGCAGAGAAATTCACAGGATTTCTTCATGGAACAATGGGGAGAATCCATCACATTCCCACTACCATTGGCATATCAAATAACAGAAAAAAGCCTAATCTCACTAAAGGAGAGCTTGCTAGGCATGTGATTTATTTTAGAATGCATTGTTTTGAATTATAATGACCAAACCGAAGCTGGGTGGGCGGTTTGTCCACTTTGACGCCTCGCTCCATTAAAAAGTGTCTCTATTTATGCATTTAATTGCTGGCGCTGTAGTCACACAAAACAATACAAATTTGGTTATTATTAACTTTTTTGAATTCTAAAAGCTAAGCTAGCTAAGTGTTGAGGCTTTACCATACACGTTAAATTAGTCCAATTCACAGCAAACACAACATCGCCATCAGCAAAGGTAATTGGAGATATTGACTATCCTGCTAGCATACATTCAATGCTCTGCCTGTCCTGTCCTTTCCACCTGCCTCTCTCTGCTTGCATAACCCCAGTTCTATGAGAATATGAGTGAGATGTGTCACTATGGAATTAGCTCGGGGAGGATCACTGGCTCGAAGTATCTGTCACGTCTACTGCAGCTCCTCCCCTCCGCCGTTCGACATCGCCGGTTTACTAACCACCGGCACTGGCAACCATCATTACATGCACCTGGCACCCATCATTACGCGCACCTTTGTCTCATCATGAGACACATCTGGACTCCATCCCTTCACCTCCCCTATATCTGTTACTTCCTTTGTTCCATTCCCCAGGTAGTATTGACTACGTGTTTCATGTCTATACGCTACTCCTGTTTCTTGTATTGTTCTATGTTCCGTTTATTATTAAACACACCGCCTGCACTTGTTTTACGTCTCCCAGCGTATACGTTACAGTATCCAATCACACCGCATCTGTTGTAGACAAACAGGTCGAGATGCGAATGAGGTGAGCCACTGGTCCTTCTCAAGCATGCCTCTCTTCCTTGCACTCTTGCGAGTAGGGAAATGCTGTGACACAACTCACTCATAGAACTAGGGTTACAAAAGTAACACTAAGTCACATTTCTAATACTCGTAACAGTATGAGATATGGGCAACACCCATATCACAGACATGCTCTCCGAATCCAGGGTAGTCTTAAACAGCATTACCCCTTAGAGGCTCCGACACAGAGGACAGTCCACTCCCTTATCCCCGTGGGAACGTACATGCAGTCAGGAGAACAGGTAGTGGGTGTGGGTTCCCTCTCCAGAGCTTTGCGAGTGGCCACATCTACGTCCCACACCACAGGGGATATGACAAATGAAGGTGCAGTGACATCCAAACAGTTAAACCTCATAAAAGTATGCCGGGTGGCCCAACATTCCATCTCGCAAGAGGTAGCCATACCTCTGGTGCAATAACCTCTCACTCAATGTTGACAAAAGAAAGGTGCTGATCGTGGCCTTCAAGAAACCACATCAACGGGACTGCAGTGGAGCAGGTGGAAAGCTTCAAGTTCCTCGGCGTACACATCATTGACGATCTAAAATGGTCCACCCACACAGACCTCAGGAGGCTGAGGAAATGTGGCTTGGCACCTAAAACCTTCAAACTTTTACAGATGCCCAATTGAGAGCATCCTATCGGGCTGTATCACCGCCTGGTACGGCAACTGCACCGCCTGCATCTGCAGGTCTCTCCAGACGGTGGTGGTCTGCCCAGCACATCATCGGGGGCAAACTACCTGCCCTCCAGGACACCTACAGCACCCGATGTCACATCTAGGCCAAAAAGATTATCAAGGACAACAACCACCTGAGCCACTTCCTGTTCACCCTGCTATCATCCGGAAGGCGAGGTCAGTACAGGTGCATCAAAGCTGGGACAGAGAGACCAGAAAAACAGCTTCTATCTCAAGGCCATCAGACTGTTAAATAGCCATCAATAGGCAGCTTCCACCCAGTTACGTAACTGCACCTTAGAGGCCGCTGCCCCATATACATAGACTTGAAATCACTGGCCACTTTAATAATGTTTACATACTCATATGTGTATTTTTTATTTTTTATTTTTTACCTTTTATTTAACTAGGCAAGTCAGTTAAGAACAAATTCTTATTTTCAATGACGGCCTAGGAACAGTGGGTTAACTGCCTGTTCAGGGGCAGAACGACAGATTTGTACCTTGTCAGCTCAGGGGTTTGAACTTGCAACCTTCCGGTTACTAGTCCAACGCTCTAACCACTAGGCTACCCTGTCACCCCAATATACTGTATTATATTCTACTGTATTTAGTCTATGCCACTCCGACATTGCTCAACCTAATATTTCTATATTCCTTAATTCCATTAACTTACTTTTAGGTTGTGAATTGTTAGATATTACTCCACCATTGGAGCTAGAAACACAAGCATGTTGCTACACCTGCAATTACATTTTCTAAACATGTGTATGTGACAAATAAAATTTGATTTGATGAGCCTTCAAGCTCTCCGGGGGCTGTAAAGTCTATTATAAGCCAATATAAAAGCCTCCACTATCCAATGGGATAGCCGTTGACGAGAGAGGGTCATTATTACGCCATGCTCTCAATCTATCTGTGACGACCCTCCCACTCTGTGTGCCGTATTCTCTCTTTGTTCTTGTTTCCTTATTAGGATGCCGGTGGGCGGAGTTGGGAGGGTCGTCAGCTACATGGGAAACACCTGGGCCAGGTGTCTCCCAGGATAAATAGACCTCTTCCACATTCATGGAAGAGACTCTCTCCATGCAGACACCTTTATAGATTTTTTTTGTGTTTCTTGGTGTTTTTTTGGTTGTTTGCTTTAGCATCTTTCAACACCCTGCATTATCACATTCATGCATGCAAAACACTCACTTACACTACTGATTACACACACCATTGTACTTAGTTACTTATTTAGTAAATATATGTTTAGTTACTTATTTAATAAATATATGTTTTGTTACTCCTTATCTCCACGTTGTCTCCCTTTTGTTACGGGCTTCGAGCCGGTTCGTGACATATCCAAGCAGATATGTGAAGCACATTGTCGTGTCTTTGGTTATGCCGGATTAAGTGATATGACATGCTATTCTATCAAATAATTTCTCCTTAATTAAAATAACCTGATTGAGCTAATCATGTAAATGTAATTAACTAGAGAGTCGGGCACCACTAAAGAATATTTATAGAGCTGTTATCTTCTGAATAAACTCTTAAAGACCTAGTAATATTTTACATCAATAGCAGTCAATATCAATTGTCATCTTAATTCAGTCTCATCTGAAAGTTGTAAATTCTTGGTTATCTGCACGAACCCTGGCTAACAATTTGAATCAGCAATAGAAAATTGGGTTTAATTATTTACTAAATACCTAACTAATCACACAGAATTACACATACACATAATTAAATCATAACTTGATTACAAATGACATCATAAAGGAAGACGTCCCTAGCGGGCGGAACAGATATGACAGCTTGTTACACAAAAGAAAAGGGCTGGGTTTGAGTGAAGGAGCGGGAAGACAGGAACAAAGGCGAAGCTGTGCTATTGTAAATACAGTATCTCATGCATTCTAAATTACCACCCATTTGGAAAAGGAAAATGCAATAAATATTTACTCTGAGCTGCGCTTCGGTAGGTTGGTGGTTGATGGAAGGCCGTGTTGCCCAACCGAGTCCTTGAATGTCTCTGGCTGTCAGTTGGATACGTTGTAGTAACGTTGTTGGGTGATAGACGGGATACTCTGTCTGTTCCTTCCTAACCCTCGTTGCATCTGCTGCTGCTGCTAACTCAACGGTTAGGAGGTATCACTTCTGTAGTGAATAAGAGTTTTTAAAGTTCATACCATTCGCAACCAAAGCTCACGCTGATGTTGGCTTCGTTCTGTAGTTATCTGAACCATTCTGACATAGGACCGTCGTCCTACATCCTTCGGAACAGGAAGTTATATTGTTGTCAAGGGCTTTTTAGGAAGGGAGAGGAGGGTGTGTTTGAAAAGTTTTATAGCCCATGTCCCTTCACTGGGCCGGGCCACTGATTGAGCAGAGCCCTGTCTTATGAAAACCCAAATCTCACATTTTAGAAGCTAACACCACATTTCATCCCATCACAAATAATTTCATATTCAAATATTTATATTGAACAACAATTCCATGTGAATCCGATAACTCTCATGTGTAGACTTTCCACTGTAGAGTTTGTCATCTTATCATTGATGAGAATGTCTCAGATGACAACCGAACTGACATCATGTTAATTAAGTACCACCGCATATGTTCAATTGTTCGGATTACCAGAATATAGTTAATTTTCCCCCACCTTCTGATGTTCCCAGAATCTCTATGTTAGCCAAGGATTTTGCAAATGTAACATCAGTAGGGTAGAGAGAGGGAAAAGGGGGGAAGAGGTATTTGACTGTCATAAACATATCCCCCAGGCCAACGTCATGACAACATACTGGAAATAAACTGTGGAGACTAGGGACAAATGTGACAAATGTAAAAAACGAATGTTTAAACAACCCTTTTTTAAAAATTTAGGTTCCGTTTTTAGGTTCTCTGCTGTGTGTCTCTGCTCCATGTTCTCAGTGGTTAGTACATGCGACGTCATGTCCCATTTCTCATCAATGTGATAGCTCGTTGCAGTGACGTATGACAGCGTGTTCATAGATGTCCAACAATCTGTTTTTAACGCCACTTATGGGGTATTTGAGAGCTAGGGCTTTCTTATTGCAGAGCAATCAATTTCTCCATCCGGTTTTTCGACATGGCCTCTTGTAGTCTGGTTCTAGATATGCCATCAAGGCTTTGGCGCCGACATCCTCTACCATTGACAATGGCAGCATATGCAACTGCAATCATTTCTGTAATCAGCGCTGTGATTTTCTCACCATTATTGCACCTCTTTCATGTGAAGAGCCTGTCTCGTGTGTTTTGGGGGTCCTGGGCTGCTGCCAGCAACAGTTTGGGTCTCATGGTGCCTCCCTTTCAGATGGTAAAGGATTGCACCTGTACTGCCACTGTAGCTCAGTTCCATTTCAGAAAGTTAGCATTTCACCACCTTCTCATTTACCTTTGCAAAGTATTGCCATACAGGACTTTGTTTCTGTTCTTTCCCTGTCTCGCTCGCTGCCATTTTTCCAACTGTTAACGACGAAGACATGTGGTGTGCTTTATATCCGTGGCAAATCATTTGTAAGATGCATATCACTTCCTAGTAACATTACTGCATTACAGCTTTAGGTATTTGTTTAATTAAAAATGTTCCCTTTGTGATGATCGGGACCTGTTAGTGGTAGTTTTGTGAGAAGTGCATTGTGATTTAATTTTTTAAAATTACATTTTTTCTACACTTATAACAATCCCAATTTTATTGAATAATTTAAATGTTCAAACGTTCACACCCCTAGTGGAGATGCTCTTCTTCCGTAGAAGTGAAAGGTGGCGGGTGGAAAGCCATAAGCTCTAAGGCGAGACAATAACAATTGGCGCATAAAGGCATAAAGGTGGGGTTGGGTAACAGCTTTACCTTGAATAACCTTGGGACAAACTGTAGGCACGAATGGTGGACTGACAGTTTTGCTTTGTGAATGTAAGGGAAATTAGCAAAGCCGTCTTGAAGGAGAGATATTTCAACTCCAAGCTTTCCAGTGGTTCAAAAGGTTGCTGTGAAATCACCTGAAGCATTGTAGAAAGATCCCAAGACTGGGCTAAATGCTTGGAGACTGGGCGTAAGTGATGTGCTTCCTTCATGAAACTACATGCCAGAGGCTGTTTCCCTCCTGTGTTGTTGTCGAAACCTATATGACAGGCTGAGATAGCGGCTAAAGGTCCTCCAAAAGATCCTGCAAGAAGTATAAAACCTTGGATACACAGCATTGGAACGGAATGATCTGTTTTTGGTCACACCACATTCAACGAAGATCGAGGGGCTCCTCCAGTGACGGAGAGCCGAGACAGTCCGTGGTCGTCATTATCTTTAGTGCCGTTGTGGGTATCTGCACTTCGCCTGTGTCCAATGCTGGAGGTCTCTTATTCTCAGTAGCACCAGCGGTAATACTGAGATGGTGGTCGCCATCAACCCCAGGACTCTGAGACACGTTCTGAGTATGGTGACCATATTTCCGCCACACTGGCAGTCACGAGTCATGACTGCAGTCATGGTAACTATGCTTCTCCAAAACTGTGCTCCGATGCCGCTGATGGTCATTAGTAGCAAAACTTGCTAACGGCCAGCCAATCTCTAATGGCCTGGTACTCAGCACTCTATAGTCCCTCTAATCACTCTGACACCAATGAAAATCAAATCGACAATCAAATCAAACACTTCATGAAAGTGCTGGCATTCAGAGTTTGAGTAGAATAGGATCGATCACCTGTTGATCAGTGAGATCTAGCTCCTCATAGCTGGTTGATGCATGGAATGAAATAAGTGTTCCTATAAGCCCATGTTGAGCACCATTTCTATAGGCCATGCAATTGCATGAGAAAATAGAGTTGATGGCCTCTTTTAAACAGAGGAAGATCCCATAATCTTTCCATAGGCTTGTCTTACTATGTTTATTTCTTAACTTTCCTAATATTAAGCACGTTGCTTCACTTGACAACCGGAGTAACCTACTCGGATGGCCTGATAATGAATCGTGGGAAAAGTGTCCTCCATTCGATATTCAATTGTATACAGGATGACATGTCTTTTTTTTGCCCCTGTTCCGATTAGGTGCATGATAATGGCCGATTCTAAATCAAAACTAATTTCACACATATATTATTTAGTATATATAAGAAACAAGGCATGCATTTTTTTTGCTACTTTTTCAAATCATAGTCGTATGTATCATGCAGCCTAGCCCATAGGCCTATATATTTTGGTTTGTATCACAACTAAAGTGGCCAAATAACTAAGCACAGCCTATAGGCCTAGGACCCATGGAGCAGGGTTGGAAAGCACATAGCCTACAGAGCCTAATGAAACGTGTTCTTATAAATTTAGTCATTGTGCAATCCTGTGTGAAAACAGAGTTGTGACTGTTAAAACTCCAATTGAATCAGTGTAGATGAAGGGGAGTGGACACGTTAAAGAAGATTTTTTAAGCCTTGAGACAATTGACATATTGATTGTGTGTGTGCCATTCATAGGGGGCCTTTGATAGTAGGTGCCAGGCATAGGCTTGAGTGTGTCAAGAACTGCAAAGCTGCTGAATTGGGGTCAGTTAGAAATATCCTTGTTTTCCATGAAAACATACATGAAATTAGTTTCAAAATGAATAGGAAATATAGTCAAGAAGTTGACAAGGATATAAATGATTTTTAATTGAAATAATAATTGTGTCCTTCAAACTTTGCTTTCGTCAAATAATCCTCCATTTGCAGCAATTACAGCCTTGCAGACCTTTGGCATTCTAGATGTCAATTTTTTGAGGAAATCAGAAGAGGTTTCACCCCATGCTTCCTGAAGCACCTCCCACAAGTTGGGTTGGCTTGATAGGCACTTCTTACGTACCTTACGGTCCAGCTGCTCCCACAACAGCAGGGTTTAGATCCAGTGACTGTGCTGGCCACTCCAGTATAGACAGAATACCAGCTGACTGATTATCTAAATAGTTCTTGCATAGTTTGGAGCTGTGCTTTGGGTCATTGTCCTGTTGTAGGAGGAAATTAGCTCCAATTAAGCGCCATCCACAGGGTATGGCATTGCAAAATGGAGTGATAGCCTTCATTCGTCAAGATCCCTTTTAAACTGTACACATTTCTCACTTTACCACCACCAAAGCACCCCCAGACCATCACATTGCCTCTACCATGCTTGACAGATGGCATCAAGCACTCCTCCAGAAAGCACTCCTTCATTTTTTCTGCATCTCACGAATGTTCTTCTTTGTGATCCGAACACTTCAAAATTTGATTTGTATGTCCATAACACTTTTTTACAATCTTCCTCTGTCCAGTGTCTGTGTTCTTTTGCCCATGTTAATCTTTTCTTTTTATTGGCCAGTCTGAGATATGGCTTTTTCTTTGCAACTCTACCTAGAAGGCCAGCATCCCAGAGTCGCCTCTTCACTGTTGACATTGAGGCTGGTGTTTTGCAGATACTATTTAATGAAGCTGCCTGTTGAGGACTTGTGAGCTGTCTGTTTCTCAAACTAGACACTCTAATGTACTTGTCCTCTTGCTCATTTGTGCACCGGGCCTCCCACTCCTCTTTTTATTCTGGTTAGCGCCAGTTTGTGCTGTTCTGTGAAGGGAGTTGTACACAGCGTTGTACGAGATCTTCAGTTTCTTGGCAATTTCTCAAATTTTTTGATTTCTCAGAACAGGAATAGACTGACAAGTTTCAGAAGAAAGTTCTCTTTCTGGCCATTTTGTGCCTGTAATCGAATCCACAAATGCTGACACTCCAGTTTTCAGCTGTGCTAACATAATTGCAAAAGTGTTTTCTGATGATCAATTAGCCTTTGAAAATTATAAACTTGGATTAGCTAATACAACGTGCCATTGGAACACAGGAGTGATGGTTGCTGATAATGGGTCTCTGTATGCCTATGTTGATATTCCATAAAATCAGCTGTTTCCACCTTCAAAAGTCATTTACAACATTAACAATGTCTACACTATATTTCTGACCAATTAGATTTTATTTTAATGGACAAAGAATGTGCTTTTCTTTCAAAAACAAGGGCATTTCTAAGTGACCCCAAACTTTTGAACAGTAGTGTACATATTACCTCAATTACTTCGACTAACTGGTGCAACCACACATTGACTCTGTACTGGTACCCCCCTGTATATAGCCTCGCTATTGCCATTGTTATTTTGCTGCTGTTTAATAAAAAATAAAAATAATGTACTTATCTATTTTTAACTTAACACGTTTTTCTTCTTAACTTCTTAAAGCATTGTTGGTTAAGGTCTTGTAAGTACGCATTTCACTGTAAGGTCTACACCTGTTGTTATTGGCGCATGTGACAAATATTTGATTTGAAATGCCAAGTCCTGTTTACCTAGGTAGCATGTAGCATTAACAAGCTAGGTCTTTCAAAATCTCACGGTTCTCTTGTTACCTTTGCATTGTGCATGCTGTTGATGTTCCATCTTTGTTGTTCATTCAGATGAAATCCTGCGACTAGTGAGGTCTGGCCACCCGACAACCTGCATGCTCGACCCCATCCCCTCCTCCCTTCTCCAGACCATCTCTGGAGACCTTTCCTCACTTCCCTCATCAACTCATCCCTGACCACTGGCTGTATCCCCTCTGTCTTCAAAATGGCCCTAGTCACTTCCCTCCTCAAGAAACCAACACTCTACTCATCTGACGTCAAAAACTATAGACTTGTATCCTTTGTTCCTTTTCTTTCCAAAACACATGAGCGTGCTGTCTCTCATCAACTCTATCATTATCTCTCTTAGAGAAATCTTCTTGACCCTAACCAGTCCTCCCTTCAAGACAGGTCACTCAACCGAGACTCATTTTCTCCGTGTCTCCTCTGTTCTCATCCTCCTAGATCTATCCGCTACCTCGACACTGTGGACCATAAGGTTCTCATCTCCACCCTCTCAGGGCTGGGCGTCTCAGGCTCTGCACACTTTTGCATTGCATCCTACCTGTAACGCCACCCCTACCAGGGGACGTGGAGAGGATATGTGTCTGTACCACATACTCTCACTACTGGTGTCCCCCAGGGCTCGTTTCTTGGCCCTCTCCTCTTATCTCTACACACCAAGTTACTCATCTCCGTCATATCCTCACATGGTCTCTCTATTATTGCTATGCGGATGACACTCAACTACTTTTCTCCTTCACCCCTTCTCACACCCTAATGGCAACACAAGTCTCTGTGTGCCTGACAGATATCTCAGCTTGGACGTCGGCCCACCACCTCAAGATCAACCTCGACAAGATGGAGCTGCTCTTCTTCCCGGGGAAATCCTGCCCACTCAAAGACCTCTCCATCATGGTTGACAACTCCAGTGTCGCCCTCCCAGAGTGCAAAGAACATTGGTGTGACCCTGGAAAACACCCTGTCATTCTCTGCAAACATTAAAGCAGTGACTCGCCCCTGTAGTTTTATGCTCTACAACATATAGAGTATAGAGTACGATCCCACCCCACACAGGAAGTGGCGCAGGTCCTAATGCAGACACTTGTCATCTTCCGTCTCGACTAGTGCTACTCACTGTTGGCTGGGATCCTTGATTGTGCCTTCAAACCCCTGCAACTTATCCAGAATGCTGTAGCTTTCCTGGTTTTCAACCTTACCAAGTTCTCCCATGTCACCCTGCTCCTCCGCACACTCCACTGGCTTCCAGTCTAAGCTCCCATCCATTACAAGATCATATTGCTTGCCTACTGAGCAGCAAGAGGAAATACCCATCCCTAACTTCAGGCTATACTCAAACCCCACACCCCAACCTGAGCACTCCGTTCTGACACCTCTGGTCTCTTTGTCCTCCCATCTCAGCCCAGTCCAAGCTCTTGTCTGTCCTTTGCTAATAGCTACTTTATTGAGGAAAATGAACAGTACAGTAAGTCGCTCTGGATAAGAGTGTTTGCTAAATGACTAAAATACAAAATGTAAATGTAATGCCAGATCAATCTGTGAGCTGCCAAATGTCTTAAGAGCTATCTGGCTTTAATGTGAGACAAATGTATCCTGCTTGTTGAGTGCTATAGGTAAGTTGTTCAAGTCGCAGTAACTGCTCTTTTCTACACGCTGTCGCTGGTGGAGAACAACAGCAGGCAGTGGAAGCAGTAGAGTAGCAGCACAGCCACAGAGCCAGTCTTTCGGTTGATACCACTCAGATTGAAAGGATCCTGTTATTTTCTGTCCCTTTGACGATGAGTTTTTAAAATATAGATGTTCCAAATGTCCGCATCAGTGGCATGTAGGCTATGCGTGAAAGCACAAAGATTCTAAACCTGTTTATGCTAAAACTGGAAATTATTTGCATGACAATTACTGGCTGAAAAAATATCATGACCGCCAGACACTGTGCTCCACCCTAGAGAAGGCAGGTCAGGACATGGAGTAAACTGTTGTTTGCCCCTCTTTGCCGCTGGGGACGTACCCCTAGGCCGGACACAAATTCTTTCCCACTGGGAAATCAAGGGTGGGCGGGAGACACAAATGCCGTAGAAGGCAAAGACTGCTTCCCCTACTGTCGGCCTATGTTAGGAGAGCTGATCTGTGGGTTAGCAGCCTGCTGTGTCACTGGGGGTCTTGCATTACGGAAAACCCCGGTGCCAGCGAGTTGCCCTCTCCATGCACGAAGCCTTGGCTCATGGAGGGGGAGACCGGGTTGCCATGGTAACCAGGTCTCCGTGGTAAGCAGAAGTGGAAGGCTTCACATTCCTTCTTGTGAAGTTCGCGCTTCTGTCGCATTGCAGCAACAGAAGGCCCAAACAGTTCCTTCAGTGCGATAGGAGCATCAAAGAAATCTGCCTTTTCTTTGTCTGAGAGGCTGGACAAGTTGAGCTACAAGGCTCTCTCCCCCATCACCACAAGGCTCTCTCCCCCACCACCACAAGTCTTTCTCCCCCAACACCCCAAGGTTCATGGTGCACCCACATCCTTGGATGGTGCCTCTGGAGACTCTGAGGTTGGGATCTGCTATGATGCAGATATCATCCCATATGTTCTGGTTGGCTGTGCCTAAGAGAGTGCTCATCTCTTGTAGCAAATTGGCTTGGTTAGCCAACAGTAAGGATGTTTTGTTCAAGGCCCGTACTGAACTTGCCACAAACACTTAGACCTTTGGTCTTCCCAGGGACAGCAGTGCCGGTCATAGACGAGGCACTGGGGTTGAGGTGGTTAGCCAATGACGGCTTAACCACCAGCAGCTTCCATGCCAACAGTGTCTAGTTTGGACCTGGCTGGACAAGGGCTTGTCCCAGTTGCGTTTACATTCCACCATGCCTTCCATCACGCAGAATGGGTCTACTGATTGGGACCAAGTTGTTTCCCCGGGATGGTGCGAGAAGGGAGTTACCTCACATCGAACCAGTCCCTCTCAGTGCTGCCACCCCTGACAGGTGCGGGCCAGTCGATACCGAGTCTGGCCATTGCCCGTTTACAGACATTTAAGCCCAAATCTTTTATTGGGTGCCGATGCTGCCTGAGGTAGGAAGAGGGCCTCCCTCATTGATTTGGAGTATTTCTTCCTCATCTTCCTCGGCAGCTGTTTCATCTTGATACAGCGGGTTGAGGACCCCATATTCCATAGCCTCCTCCTAGGAGGGTTGAGTTTGTGGGGTAGCCTCATTGCCCGATGGCTGTGAGGGTGACAAGTCTTGTATGGGGGTTGCTCTGTGCACTCGCTGATGGAGGGATTTTGCAGGCAGTGTCCTACAACTCGGGGCTAGCGAGTGATGCTGTAGAGTGCTCAAAACCTAAGCAGGCGATGCACATGGGGTGTGTATCCTTGCCTGCTATCTTCACCTAGCATGGACACGGGTGTGCCGGTGCTGGGGCGTGGGCAGGAGCTCTGCTCGGTTCTCCCTGAGTAGGGGTAGCAGGCTCCATGGCTCAGAAAAAATTGTGTTCCTTGAGCAAAGTGTGAGTTAACTACCGTTCACCTCGCAGCTAATAGCCTAGCTAGTTAGCACACAGCTAGCTGGAGAAAGAAGTGCTTTCTTTGTTTCTTGAAGAACAAAGCGTATCTCTTCACCATTAAAGTTTGGTAGGAAGACAGGAATGAAGTCGTACTGAGGAGAACTTCAGTGAGCATAGTCTCTTCCACAAGGAAAAGAGGCGTGAATTACCAGTGGGCGGGCGAGTGGCTCACGTCTGTCTCCAACAGACGCTGTGATTGGATACATCGAGCCAGTGATTCGCCCCTGAGCAAATCCCATAGTGACACATCGAAACGAGTATTAGAAATGGAACCATTAAATAAATATTAAATGAGATTGATGTTCGTTAATTATCTGCCCACCCGAAACAGCTTAAGGAATGCATTCATTTATCCATGTAATTAGCTTCGATATTGCACTATGACTTTATATAATTTCCAAGGAGGAAAGTTGTGCCTTAAAAGCAAGTTTAAGCACAAAATCTCTTGAAATTCCAATTCTAAATCAAAAAAGGTTTTAGTCTATTGAATGAAAAATATTCCATTGTACCTCGTACAGCAATCTTTTTTTTAGGTAATTTAGCAGACACTCTTATCCAGAATGTTTTACAGGAGCAATTAGGGTAAAGTGCCTTGCTCAAGGGTACATCAATAGATTGTTCCCCAAGTCGGCTCTGGGATTTCAACCGGCAACCTTTCGGTTACTGGCCCAGTGCTCTTAACTACTAGGCTACCTGCCACCCTATTTTTACCCATGTATCATCCAGAAGACAAGTTATTTTCAAGAGACCTAGTATATGACTGTCTTTCACATAACAGAAACAGTTGTTTGAGATTTATCTCAGGTTGGGGCGGCAGTGTAGCCTAGTGGTTAGAGCATTGGACTAGTAACCGAAAGGTTGCAAGTTCAAGTTCAAATCCCCGAGCTGACAAGGTACAAAATCTGTCGTTCTGCCCCTGAACAGGCAGTTAACCCACTGTTCCTAGGCCGTCATTGAAAATAAGAATTTGTTCTTAACTGACTTGCCTGGTTAAATAAAGGTAAAAAAAATTTAAAAAAAAAAATAATAATATGCAATGCCTTGACAAGATGCATCCCTCAGTTCACTAATCTACGATGATTTGAGCCGAGGCAAAGATGCTGATTTGCTGTTTCTGTGTGTCCAGGATGGAGCAATGTCAGCATTGGCTGACCTGAGGGGAATGGACAGGAGTCTGAGATGTGTCCGGAGGAGAGACAGAGCACTGTCCACTGCCTGCACCCTCATCCCCACCTTCTCTCCCCCTCCTCTCTTCCCTGGATCCCTGGCGGCCGTACTGTAGCCAGTCAGTTCAGGCTCAATGCCATAACCCCAACATAGAGACCCGAGCAAATGCAATTGACCTTCCCACTGACCGTTTATCAAAGCCCTGATGCACACGGACAACTGCTAAACACATAAAGCTCTTCATTTTTTGATTAGTAGGCAGGTCGCTAAATTTGATTTAATTGGGCCCCCAGATAATTTGAAAGAAGACGGATGGAGGGGAAAAAGAGGGAGAGAGATTAACCAAACTTAACCTGCTCTCTATTTCAGTCCATTCCAATAATAATGAAACAGAAAGGGACATTAACAAAATAAATAGCGAACGGTCGGCTGTGGTTCTGGAGCCCTTTGCGATTTGTTCCTTCCTCATTCAATAAAGAATAAGCACTGTCATATGTAAGGGACTACTAGTGGGCACATAGACAGTTGATAATCATATCATTAGGATGCAAATGGCACATTAACTACACTGAAGCTGTAGGAAGAGATGGCTTCTAGTATCTGGTTTATGGCAGCATTAGCAGAGAATGTAATTATGAGTCTAATTGTCCTCTACCCACTACTCATACTACATTGAGCAGTTAGTATTTATGTGTCTCCATGAACATATTTTTCCTGGAAAAGACGGAACCACCAGTAGGCGAGCCGACGGGACAACCCGCTGAGTGGACATGTGTTCATCCTCCCTTTGTAAATGGCTTGGCGCTTTAGCCAAAGATAATCTGTCTTCATTTCCTGTGGAGGACCCACTCCTCACTCCCTCACAGGCTTACCCCCCTGCCACACATTGGTTCCCCAGCAGTCGATACACCATGGCCTGGCTCAGATGGTGGAAGAAATAGATGGGGTTTAGCTGGATGGCTCTAGGAGAGAACAGAGAAATAAAAAGAGACTGCTACAGAATAGCGATTCAACTAGTTCAGAATGTTGTGATACTATAGTTTTACCCTCTGAGCATCTGGTTAAACGTAATGTCCTCTAAAAGTGTAAAACAACAACAGCTTTTCTTTGATGCCTGGTTAAATTGTAAAAAATAAATGACATATTGCTGAGTTGTCATTATTGTGGGTCATTTAAAAGTCACGGGGGAAATGATGTCGTTGTGCAGAGTCAGAGTGATGTTGGCTGCAGCTTTTTCAGACAAAGAAATATACTTTTATGCCAGATCAGTTATGGAGATTTATGAGGTAATCATAGAAATGAAACTTTCAATGGGAGCAAGGAACTGTGGTGCAAGGAGGGAAAAGAATTGAGGCCTGATAGGTTTAATGTGAAATGTGAAATTACTTTTTTGGTGCAATTATTGTTCCTGATGGGTTTGCCATTTTACATGCCTCATACCCTTAAGTCTAAGCTTAAAAAAAATAACTACTGTAAAGCAAAATGAAATAAACAAATTAAATGACAATAGTTTGTATTAAACAGAAAAGGAGGTGGATTGCGTAATTTCACCCTCCACTCAAGCAGCGCAATGAAGCATGTGTCCAACAGTTTGAAGGCCCATTACTGTTCCTCTCCTTTGTCATCCTGTAGTCATCCTGCAGCACACAACTCAGTCCACAGCAGCACCTCTTACTAAACACGGGCCAATTAATAGCATGTTTCTGCTGCCTTCAATACTATAATTATTGAGCAGGTGAGCCCCTAAAAGAGCCCCTAACACACCTACCTTTTGACTAAACAGATGATAAACATCGGGCCATCCAACACGTGACTGCACTAGCGTGAGATATTTGGCTTTCCTTTCTCCTAGATTTGCATGCGCCTGAGTGTCTTTTGTTCCCCCACATATCATTTGCCCGCCCCAAACATATCCCCATCCCACGCTGTCTGTGTTAACTGAATAATTCAACGGTTTGAAAACATTACAGCTATTAAGCACAAGCCCTATTAACCTATAAAAGCATTCTGCTTTGCTTGGCTGATGCCTCTGTGAACTGTGCTCACCTAACACGCCATGGATCTTTGCCTCAAATACTGTCATCATCATCGTCCCCACTCTCCCTCTGCATCACTCTGTAATGTACAGTACGATGAGGGTCATCTCAACTCCTTATGCATGAGATGAACCCCGTGTCCAGGCAAGGGGTCGAGAAAGAGCGATTGTGTGTGTCTCGCACTCTCCAAATGAACTTGATGAGGGCAATAGAATTCATATCAGAGATTTTCTACAGCAAGCTGTGGCATTTCGGGAGGAAAACAACTGCTTATTCCTTATTTAACATCTCCGAGCTTTGGAATGTAACAAATACAGCAAAGGTCTCTGAAGGCACGTTTGGGTGCTGCCAACATTTCCTTGGCAAAAGCTTCGTACACGGATGCAAAAGCAGGTCTGCCAGCCAACCTTTCTAAGATGAACTTCTCATTCAAAACCAGACATTTGACCTGGCTGGCATTAGTCAAATACAACCTGCTGTAGAAACAGCAGAGACTATTCACTAACTTTTATCATATCGTTCTGTTATTTTGACAGGGCCAGAGCATATCATCATCTCCCTAATCAGGAAATCATGGAGCGTTAGTTCTGTTCTCTCCTGTTTGTCTGAATCTGGCCTGACATTGGCTGGTTGATATCTCAGCACCACTCTCCATGTATTGTAAGCACGTACCTGCAGCTAAGGAGATCAATCGGCTAGACAGTAAAATAATGCAATATTAATTTGTTAGTGCCTATCACTTTGTAAAAGTTTTGTTAAACTCCTTGCACAGAAACCTCCCCACAAATGCTCAGTATTCTTTACGAAAACTGTTTATGGCCATCGTATTTAATCTAAATGGAAACAATTACCTGAGTGGGGCTTGGCTCTTTAAAGCCTCCTAGATAATTACACCCATTAATCTGCTGCCTTAACTAAATGGCTGGCATTTAGATGAATGTACATCTTTTTAGCTATAGTTTCTTGTAAGTGTTCTATTTAAAACTTTACATATAGAAATGGCAAGTAAATGGCCATTGTTCAATGAACGTGAAGGAGACTTAAATTCTCCCTTGACATGAGGGAGACTTAAAATCTCCCTTGACATTTTTTTCAGTCTGAGGAAGATGGTGGGACCTTAAAATAACTGTCTGTACATGACAAACTCAAAGTGTGCGATGTGACAGCGTGCTTACAGAACAGCATAGGAAAGAGATGGCATCTACAACCTGAAGACAAGAGACAGACGCAGCGCTGGAACAGAAAGTAATCTGTAAACACTGTCATCGCAGCGGGTTCAAAGTTTGAGCTATGGTATTTTTATCTGTACTGTTTTGTCGTGTTCTAGCCTCCTTCGAAAGAAACCAAATCCATGTACGGGGGAATCGACGTGGTTGTCTTTGATCCAATCCCGTTTTTCCCCTCATCCTGCTCAAAGCCAGCTCCTATGAAGCAACAGAAAACACAAAATGCACCACATTGAAATGTATTTTCTGCCAAACACTAACGACACACAGCCGGTAAATGCAAAACAAGGAAACAAAAGGAAAAAATGAAGCTGTAATCTATTTGGGGTTTCAGGAGCCGTGAATGTGTGTGCTAGATTGGAACCCATCCATTATCAAAATGTTACCAACTCCATAAAACCTCAAAACACAGCAGCCTGCGAGAGAAATGAAGGCAGCTGCCATTTGTTGAATAATAATGTTCACTGGTTCCACTGCCAAGGCCAAATTTGATTCCAAAGGTAGGACAAATATATTACATACTGTATTAGAATAATGTATACGTTATCATAATCCCGCAATCCCAACCCAACATGCTCTTGTAGAAGTGTTAAACCAGCCCTTTTCAAACATTTCTGGCCAAAACCCCTTTCCAATGTTTGACTGGTTTTACATTCTCCCAACACCTATATTAAGTTCAACACCACTGCTCTAAATCACCTGTCACCCTGATCCTGATCCCTAAAATGGGAAGCCTGGGGAAGTTCCAAGACAGAAATCAGCTGAAGAGGGGTCGGAACCAGGTGTAAATCAGTAACGCATCACAACACGTCAAACCAATCAAATGCCTTGCTTGGGTAAAGCTCCAAAGGTGCTCAGCAGATTAGTGCCGTAGGAGCAGCTGTGTGTGAGAACTAAAATTGTCAACAAAACAATCACCGGTGACAAAACATATTGCAGCACACTGGTTTTCACAGCATTTCTCTGTTCTTTTTAGATGATCTAAAACTTCAGCAAGAGGGGAGAAATGGTCTACAATGCTGACCATGTCAATATTTAAAATGTTGACTTTTCTGAAGTGATATTTTTCTGTAAAAGCGAGCATGAGGGACTAGAAGTAGCTAGCCACAAGAAAAGTCACCTAACCCTGTAAGCTTGAAGTCAGAAGTTTACATACACCTTAGCCAAATGCATTTAAACTCAGTTTTTCACAATTCCTGACATTTAATCAGAGTAAAGATTCCCTGTCTTAGGTCAGTTAGGATCACCACTTTATTTTAAGAAGGTGAAATGTCAGAATGATAGTGGATATAATGATTTATTACAGCTTTTATTTCTTTCATCACATTCCCAGTGGGTCAGAAGTTTACATACACTCAATTAGTATTTGGTAGCATTGCTTTTTAATTGTTTAACTTGGGTCAAACGTTTCGGGTAGCCTTCAACAAGCTTCCCACAATAAGTTGGGTGAATTTTGGCCCATTCCTCCTGACAGAGCTGATGTAACTGAGTCAGGTTTTTAGGCCTCCTTGCTCGTACATGCTTTATCAGTTCTGCCCAGAAATGTTCTATGTGATTGAGGTCAGGTCTTTGTGATGGCCACTCCAATACCTTGACTTTGTTGTCTTTAAGCCATTCTGCCACAACTTTTATTTTTTATTTTTTTATTTTATTTCACCTTTATTTAACCAGGTAGGCTAGTTGAGAACAAGTTCTCATTTGCAACTGCGACCTGGCCAAGATAAAGCATAGCAGTGTGAGCAGACAACAAAGAGTTACACATGGAGTAAACAATTAACAAGTCAATAACACAGTAGAAACCAAAGGGGGAGTCTATATACAATGTGTGCAAAAGGCATGAGGAGGTAGGCAAATAATTACAATTTTGCAGATTAACACTGGAGTGATGAATGATCAGATGGTCATGTACAGGTAGAGATATTGGTGTGCAAAAGAGCAGAAAAGTAAATAAATAAAAACAGTATGGGGATGAGGTAGGTGAAAAAGGGTGGGCTATTTACCAATAGACTATGTACAGCTGCAGCGATCGGTTAGCTGCTCAGATAGCTGATGTTTGAAGTTGGTGAGGGAGATAAGTCTCCAACTTCAGCGATTTTTGCAATTCGTTCCAGTCACAGGCAGCAGAGTACTGGAACGAAAGGCGGCCAAATGAGGTGTTGGCTTTAGGGATGATCAGTGAGATACACCTGCTGGAGCGCGTGCTATGGATGGGTGTTGCCATCGTGACCAGTGAGCTGAGATAAGGCGGAGCTTTACCTAGCATGGACTTGTAGATGACCTGGAGCCAGTGGGTCTGGCGACGAATATGTAGCGAGGGCCAGCCGACTAGAGCATACAAGTCGCAGTGGTGGGTGGTATAAGGTGCTTTAGTGACGAAACGGATGGCACTGTGATAGACTGCATCCAGTTTGCTGAGTAGAGTGTTGGAAGCCATTTTGTAGATGACATCGCCGAAGTCGAGGATCGGTAGGATAGTCAGTTTTACTAGGGTAAGCTTGGCGGCGTGAGTGAAGGAGGCTTTGTTGCGGAATAGAAAGCCGACTCTTGATTTGATTTTCGATTGGAGATGTTTGATATGAGTTTGGAAGGAGAGTTTGCAGTCTAGCCAGACACCTAGGTACTTATAGACGTCCACATATTCTAGGTCGGAACCATCCAGGGTGGTGATGCTAGTCGGGCATGCGGGTGCAGGCAGCGACCGGTTGAAAAGCATGCATTTGGTTTTACTAGCGTTTAAGAGCAGTTGGAGGCCACGGAAGGAGTTTTGTATGGCATTGAAGCTTGTTTGGAGGTTAGATAGCACAGTGTCCAAAGACGGGCCGAAGGTATATAGAATGGTGTCGTCTGCGTAGAGGTGGATCAGGGAATCGCCCGCAGCAAGAGCAACATCATTGATATATACAGAGAAAAGAGTCGGCCCGAGAATTGAACCCTGTGGCACCCCCATAGAGACTGCCAGAGGACCAGACAGCATGCCCTCCGATTTGACGCACTGAACTCTGTCTGCAAAGTAATTGGTGAACCAGGCAAGGCAGTCATCCGAAAAACCGAGGCTCCTGAGTCTGCCGATAAGAATATGGTGATTGACAGAGTCGAAAGCCTTGGCAAGGTCGACGAAGACGGCTGCACAGTACTGTCTTTTATCGATGGCGGTTATGATATCGTTGAGTACCTTGAGTGTGGCTGAGGTGCACCCATGACCGGCTCGGAAACCAGATTGCACAGCGGAGAAGGTGCGGTGGGATTCGAGATGGTCAGTGACCTACTTTGGAAGTATGCTTGGTGTCATTGTTCATTTGGAAGACCCATTTGCGACCAAGATTTAACTTCCTGACTGATGTCTTGAGATGTTGCTTCAATATATCCACATCATTTTCCTACCTCATGATGCCATCTATTTTGTGAAGTGCACTAGTCCCTCCTGCAGCAAAGCACTCCCACAACATGATGCTGCCACCCCTGTGCTTCACGGTTGGGATGGTGTTCTTCGGTTGCAAGCCTGCCCCTTTTTCCTCCAAATATAACAATGGTCATTATGGCCAAACAGTTCTATTTTTGTTTCAATAGACCAGAGGACATTTCTCCAAAAAGTACGATCTTTGTATCCATGTGCAATTGCAAACTGTAGTCTGGCTTTTTATGGGGGTTTATTGAGCAGTGGCTCCTTCCTTGTTGAGCGGCCTTTCAGGTTATGTTGATATAGGACTCTTTTTTTACTGTGGATATAGAGACTTTTGTTTCCTCCATAATCTTCACAAGGTCCTTTGCTGTTGTTCTGGGATTGATTGGCACTTTTCGCACCAAAGTACATTCATCTCATCTTTTTCTGAGGTCTTGACTGATTTCTTTTGATTTTCCCATGATGTCAAGCAAAGAGGCGCTGAGTTTGAAGGTAGGCCTTCAATTGACTCAAATTATGTCAATTAGTCAGAAGTTTAGCCTAATCTGACCCACTGGAATTGTGATACAGTGAATTATAAGTGAAATAATCTGTCTGTATATTGTTGGAAAAATTCCAGTGACCAGCCCAAACACAGGACCAAACAGTCCGGAGAATACAAACATGAAAACCACAACCAACAGAGTAACAAAAAACAATCCCGCACAAAACAAGAGCGGGTCAAACTACTACATATAGGGAAGCTGATTAAAGCCAGACCCTGTCCCCCGGTGCAAACACGGGGGCCTCACTGCGGTGCTGGTCAGCGCTCCTCTTCTGCCGTTCTCCCGCTAACCTTAGCGAGTCCTGGACGGCTTTCCAGGTGTCCTTGGAGCACTGTACCCATTCCTCAACCGCAGGAGCCTCGGTCTGGCTCTGATGCCATGGGGCCAGGACCGGCTGGTAACCTAACACACACTCAAAAGGGGACAAGTTAGTTGAGGAGTGGTGTAGGGAGTTCTGAGCGAGTTCAGCCCAAGGAACATACCGTGCCCACTCACCAGGCCGGTCCCGGCAATAGGACCGCAGAAACCTGCCCACGCGCTCCAACTGCCCATTACTCTCGGGGTGAAAACCTGAGGTTAAGCTGACCGAGACCCCCAGTCTCTCCATAAACGCTCTCCACACTCTGGACGAAACGATGTCCTCAGGCACCCCATAGTGCCGGAAGACATGGGTAAACAAGGCCCCCGCAGTCTGCAGGGCCGTAGGGAGACCGGGCAATGGGATGAGACGACAGGACATAGAAAACCGATCCACAACGACCAGGATCGTAGTACTTCCCTGGGACGGGGGAAGGTCGGTAAGAAAGTCCACCGATAAGTGTGTCCACGGCTGCTGTGGAACGGGGAGGGGTTGTAACTTCCCTCTAGGCAGGTGCCGAGGAGCCTTGCTCTGAGCGCACACTGAGTAGGAGGAGACATAAAATCTCACGTCCACCAGTATCTCCCTCTAAGACTCCGCACTGTCCTCTCGATGCCAGGATGACCCGAGTAGGGGAGAGTATGAGCCCACCGGATCAGCTTATCCCGGACCCCCCTTGGCACGTACTGAGTCCCCGCTGGACAGTTAGGGGGGGCCGGCTCTAACCGTGAGGCCCTCTCTATCTCTGCGTCCACCTCCCATACCACCGGTGCCACGAGACATGAAGGTGGAATGATGGGAGTTGGCTCAACGGACCGCTCCTCGGTATCATAGAGGCGGGACAGCGCGTCGGCTTTGGTGTTTTGGGAGCCTGGCCGGTATGAGATGGTAAACCGAAACCTGGTGAAAAACATGGCCCATCTAGCTTGACGTGGATTTAGTCTCCTCGCTGCCCGGATATACTCGAGATTACGATGGTCAGTCCGGATGAGAAAAGGGTGTTTCACCCCCTCAAGCCAATGTCTCCACACCTTCAGAGCCTTGACTACAGCTAACAACTCCCGGTCCCCCACATCATAGTTTCGCTCCGCTGGACCGAGCTTTCTCGAAAGAAGGCACAAGGGCGGAGCTTGGGTGGCACACCCGAGCACTGGGACAGCACGGCCCGACCCCCGCCTCGGACGCGTCCACCTCCACTATGAACGCTAAAGAGGGGTCCGGATGCGCCAACACGGGCGCATTGGTGAACAGCTCTTTCAAACGACTGAAAGCTCTGCCTGCCTCTGCTGACCAACGCAAGCACACCGGTCCTCCCTTCAGCAGTGAGGTGATGGGAGCAGCCACCTGACCAAAACCCCGGATAAACCTCCGGTAGTAATGGGCAAACCATAAAAACCACTGCACTTCTTTCACCGTGGTCGGAGTCGGCCAATTACGCACGGCTGTAAAGCGGTCAACCTCCATCACCACCCCGGAGGTGGAAATACGATAACCCAGGAAGGAAACGGCCTGTTTGAAAAACTCACATTTCTCCGCCTTGCAATACAGGTCATGCTCCAGCAGTAGTCCAAGTACCTTATGCACCAGAGACACATGCGTGTGGCAGAATAGATCAAGATGTCATCGATGTACACTACCACTCCCTGCCGGAGCAGGTCTCGGAGAATCTCATCTACCAAGGATTGGAAGATGGCTGGAGCATTCTTCAACCCATATGGCATGACGCGGTACTCATAATGACCAGATGTAGTACTAAATGCGGTTTTCCACTCATCTCCTCTACGGATACGTACCAGATTATATGCACTCCTCAGGTCCAGTTTTGTGAAGAAGCGCGCCCCGTGAAATGATTCCACCGCCGTAGCGATGAGAGGTAGTGGGTAACTAAACCCCACTGTGATGGAATTTAGACCTCTATAATCAATGCACGGACGCAGACCTCCATCCTTCTTCTTCACAAAAAAGAAGCTAGAGGAGACGGGTGAATGTACCCCTGTCCCAGCGATTCAGTAACATATGTTTCCATCGCTACTGTCTCCTCCTGGGACAATGGATACACGTGACTCCTAGGAAGTGCAGCGTTCTCCAGAAGGTTTATCGCGCAGTCCTCTCGACGATTGGGTGGTAATTGGGTCGCCCTCTTTTTACTGAAGGCGATAGCAAAATCGGCATATTCAGAGGGAATGCGCACGGTGGAAACCTGGTCTGGACTCTCCACCGTAGTCGCACCAACGGCAACTCCTATACACCTGCCTGAACACTCCTCTGACCACCCCTTAAGAGCCCCCTGTCGCCAGGAAATCACCGGGTTGTGTTGAGCTAGCCAGGGAATTCCCAACACCACTGGAAACGCAGGTGAATCTATAAGGAATAGACTAATCTGCTTCTTATGACCCCCCTGCGTTACCAAGTCCAGCGGCACCATAGCCTCCCTAACTACTCCTGACACTAATGGTCGGCTATCTAAGGAGTGCACGGGGTAAGGTAGGTCTAACGACACCAGGGGAATCCCTAGCCTTAACGCGAGCCCACGATCCATGAAATTCCCAGCTGCACCTGAATCGACTAGCGCCTTATGCTGTAGAGAGGGAAGAAACCCAGGGAAAGAAGTTAACACATACATATGACCGACAGGAAGCTCTGGGTGAGTCTGGTGCTTACTCACTTGGGGTGATCGAGTAGTGCTCCGCCTGCCCTCCCGACTCCCAGACGAGTTCCTCCAGCACCGGTCCCCCTCGAAGCCGCCCCTCCTAACTCCATAGGGATAGGAGCAGGAGGGCTGGGAAGTGGAAACGACAGGACCTGATCCGAACGCCCGAGGGCAGCCAGCAGGTTGTCGAGACGGATAGCCAAGTCAATGAGTTCATCCAGTGTGAGGGTGGTGCCCCGACATGCTAGCTCCCTGCGGACATTCTCCCTGAGACTGCATCGGAAATGATCTATCAGGGCCCTGTCGTTCCACCCTGCTCCTGCGGCCAAGGCCCTGAACTCCAGGGCTAAGTCCTGCACGCTCCTCGTCTCCTGACGCAGGTGGAACAGCCGTTCACCCGCCGCACAACCCTCTGGTGGATGGTCAAACACAGCTCAGAATCGGCGGGTGAACTCGGGGTAATGATCCCTCGCCGAGTCCGGACCATTCCACACTGCGTTGGCCCACTCGAGGGCTCGCCCAGTCAAGCAGGAGACGAGGGCGCTCACGCTCTCTTCTCCGGAGGGAGCAGGACGCACGGTAGCCAGGTACAGTTCCAGTTGTAGAAGGAAACCCTGGCACCCAGCCGCCGTTCCATCATACTCCCGTGGGAGCGTCAGCCGAAGAGCCCCGGAGCCAGATGTGGTAGCAGGAACAGGAGATGAGATGGGAAGGCCACTCCTCTCCCATCAATCCATCCTCTCCATCATTTGGTCCATGGCCGAACCAATCCTATGAAGAACGCTGGTATGATGGAGGACCCTTTCCTCCATCGATGGGAGAGGAGATGCGGCTGCTCCTGCTGATTCCATGTTTCGTGGTGCCGGATTCTGTCACAGCCTACTAGGAGTGGTGGGTTGGAATCAGGCGCAGAGAGCAGGGTTCAGTAAATCGTGATTTATTCTCCGGCCAAACCAACATACAGGGCGCATAAAACAGACCAGCCCAAACACAGGACCAAACAGTCCGGAGAATACAAACATGAAAACCACAACCAAAAGAGTAACAAAAAACAATCCCGCACAAAACAAGGGCGGGTCAAACTACTACATATAGGGAAGCTAATTAAACCAAAATACACACGGGTGAAACTAATAAGACAAACGGAAAAGGGATCAGTAGCGGCTAGTAGGACGGTGACTACGACCGCCGAGCACCGCCCGAACAGGCAGGGGAGCCAACTTCGGCGGTCGTGACACAGGGTAGGAAACCAAAACAAAAGAGCGAGGAGTACCTCGCCTAAATAACACAAGCGCCCAATGATTAACCCACGGGACAAGACCCGTAATCATCTGCGCAATCCACAATGGCACGAAAGCCTAAACACACAGCACAGGTACTCACACGCACCAACGGACAATGTAAAATTAATCGACAGCACCATGGTGAACAAAGGGGCATATATATACAAATGCAATCAGTGGTAATAGGGGCCAGGTGTCCGCAGTGAAAGTTCCAGAGGGATCTGTGACAATATCTATGGGAACAATTGCAATCATTTTGAATGCATCATTGCTAAAATTTATGAAATGAAATTAACCTCATCAAATATTGCTTGTAATGCTCATCTCTTGTAGCCTAATTGTAATGTTCTATTTTTTATACTGTACCTAAATTATAAGGGTTGGATTTGCGCTAAACATTTGTATATGTCAGCACTTGAAAGGCATGTACAAAATGGGATATATGGTTTACCTCATACACAGTGTCTACTGGTATCATTTTAAATTGAGAACATATAGCTCAACATGTAAACAATGTGTGAGTTTAGCTATTCTCTGCTTCAGATGACAGATGCCCATAAGGCCAGTAATGCCATCATACTATAGGCCTATGGCTGCGTTGGCGACGTCATGTGATAAGCTGCTAAATGGATTCACATACTGATATACTGAAAGAGAGTGACAATCAAATATAACAGATTGTAGATCTTACAACTAAACAAAAAGGAATACAACACAGAAACACAGACACATTAGAGACAGAACCCCTTCCCCTCTTTATTGCAGGATTGTGATATGTGATTAATCAACATTGAAACTGCCAACTCTTGTAAGGAAATAATACCAAGAGAAATGTGAAAGAAAGTTATAAACTAAGGAAAGTTGTCAAGGGAATTAATTGAATAGAACGTTGCCAATGGCAACCGACAAAAGATGGCAACAAGGTTGCCGAAAACTGCAGAACAGATGGGACATTATTTTGTTGACATAACCATGGGTGGCAATATCTCCAATCATGAATGACGACCTTGGACATGTAGTGGTGTGGGAGTAGAGGTTAAAACCCAACAGTTACATCAACAGCAGCACTAAAACCTACATTGTTACATAGCTCCATAGATGATAGGCTCAGACGAGGGAAAAGTTTCACATATACTGTAATTCCCAGGCACTGTGTGCTTCCAAGGGTAAGAAGACAGTGGGGCCAGGACAGGGTGAGTTATGGGGGTCCAGGTCTGGGTCCTAATGGAGGGGGCGGTGGACAGGTGTAATGGTCTGACTAACAGGCAGGTTGGAGGGAGAGAGGCAAGGGGAGGTCAGACGGGTGGGCAGCATAGACACCGCTCAGAAATCACTAGCTTTTATCTCAACACTCCATTAACACACCCTCACTATTATACACATGGAATCAACAGTATACAGAGGAAGACCTTTCAGATGGCTTTTGGCTACACAAGATGGGGGTAACATTTATATTATCCCTTTGCCGATAAACTGATGTCTATGTGAGATGTTTTCAGGCTAGTTAAGGGTAATTATGACTTTCTCTCACTGTAGAGTCCTTAGCTAGGTGTTTTTGTGACAATGAATCTGACAAGTATCCTAATCCTTACCAGTGGGAGTGGTTTAGGGCTATCTCTGGTCTCTTCAGTCTCAGGGAAAAGGAAAGAAGTCTGGACTTAATCAAACTGGCAACCATAGAAATGTCTTCATACTCCATTTGCAAAGATTTTTCAACTGAGAGAGAGGCTTTCATTACCCAAATCTCATAATTGAGTTACAGTACAGTCTCTACCTTGATAATAACCTGAGTATTTCAACATTAGAACACAAAGCTTCTCAAAATAGACAGAAATTAGTAACATCTCAGCAGGCAGAATGTTAACACATTTGACATCAAGTCTAAGAAATCCTTCTCTTGCCTGCTTACACTCATTTTGTCTTTGCACAGGAACATTTCAAACAAGTCCTGGTTTTTCTAGGGATCATGGAAAACATGTCTGAGGTGCAGTTGAGGTGACCATACACTCTCAGAAAACAATATGCTACAGTATCTAGAATCTTAAAGGGTTATTCGACTGTCCCCATAGGGGAACCCTTTGAAGAACCCTTTTGATTCCAAATAGAACTGTTTTTCAGGTTCTGTGAAGAACCTTTTCCCCAGAGGGGATCATCCCTAAAGCCAACACCTCATTTGGCCGCCTTTTGTACCAGTTCTCTGCTGCCTGTGACTGGAACGAATTGCAAAAATAGCTGAAGTTGGAGACTTTTATCTCCCTCACCAACTTCAAACATCTGCTATCTGAGCAGCTAACCGAACGCTGCAGCTGTACATAGTCTATCGGTAAATAGCCCACCCAATTTTACCTACCTCTTCCCCATACAGTTTATATTTATTTACTTTTCTGCTCTTTTGCACACCAGTATCTCTACCTGTACATGACCATCTGATCATTTATCACTCCAGTGTTAATCTGCAAAATTGTAATTATTCGCCTACCTCCTCATGCCTTTTGCACACAATGTATATAGACTTTTATTTCTTTTTTTTCTACTGTGTTATTGACTTGTTAATTGTTTACTCCATGTGTAACTCTGTGTTGTCTGTTCACACTGCTATGCTTTATCTTGGCCAGGTCGCAGTTGTAAATGAGAACTTGTTCTCAACTAGCCTACCTGGTTAAATAAAGGTGAAAAAATGGAACCCAAAATGGTTCTACCTTGAACCAAAAAGGTTTTTACCTGGAACCAAAAAGGGTTATCCTATGGTGACAGGCAGCCGAATAACTGTTTAGAATCATTTTCTTCTAAGAGTGCACTGTAACAAATTAGTTATCAAAGGAGCTTAATCAAATGACTAAGACAACACTTTGGTGCCACTGGCAGAACTATGCAGCATGTGCTAACGAGAGGACATCTCTCAACAATGTATGGGTAAGGATTCATGAATGATTCATTTTCATATCAGAGACTGAGAGATGTACCTGGCTGTGCAGTAATGAAATAATTTATTTCAGCAAAGAATCAACTGAGATTGTTTTGAAAGTTTCACCTTGGACACTAGACCAGAAGGGTATACTACAAAGCAGGTTCAAGGAGGTAGCCAGCTAACTTGCCTAAATATTTTGATACAGCGCCATGTTAAAGTCTACATACCACTAGCAAAGTCTTCACATTTTGCTCCCTTACAATTAAGTCTAAAAAGGGATTACATTTTTTTGAATGGCTCAGTCTCAGTCCTGACTTAATCTGTTTGAAAATCAGAGAGCAATTTCAACAAAAACAATGGTAACAGTATGTGCCACTAAGAGTTGTGTAAAGTTGGTAGAATCGTATTCAAAATGATTCACAACTGTAATGGCGGCCAAATTAGCTTCCTCCAAGTGTTATTTGGGCTCCGGAGTGGCACTGTGGTCTAAGGCATTGTATCTGTGCTTGAGGTGTCACTACAGACACCCTGGTTCAGTGTAGGCTGACAGTTTACATTTTTTATTAATTTAATTTCTAAAACATTTTTATTTGTATGAAACATTTTTATTGGAAGTTTTTTTATGATGTGGAGTAGGTTGTGTAGATTAGTTGGAAAAAAAAGTTGGAAAAAAGTAATACACATAAGTTTAACTTTTTCAATGAACCAGAAAGTCAAGCTTTTTCTGGTTGCTTATTAAAGTTTGCTGGCTAACGAATTGATCCTGCTTTTTAGTAGTCCGCTGAGAGTTTGCTGACTAATGAATTGATCCTGCTTTTTAGTAGACCACTGAGAGTTCGCTGGCTTTGATCCTGCTTTTTAGTAGACCACTGAGAGTTTGCTTCTTTGTGGGATTTTCAAAGTACATGAGCTTTGTAATAAGTTGCTTTGAACACCTCTCCAAACGTTCTGTTTTAACCATACAACATTGTGCCACCATTATTACAAGCCAAATAGATGTACAGAACTGTATCTAAATATGTATTACATTAAAGGCCATGGCATTTGTAACACATTACATTTGTTAAAATGGAGGTCAAACACCCTGGGGGAAAGCTGTCTGCTGCCATAAGTTCTGGCAGTTTTAATTTAAAGTTTTCAACACTTTGATTTAAAAATGTTTGGCAATTATTTTACTAGACTGGGGAGGGATGGATACAATAAATAATCATGTAATCTATTTGTTTATAAAGTGAATAAAAAATAAATAAGGAAGGACTATGGACAGATATAATTTAAATATCAAGTACCTCCAGAGCTGTGGTAAAACGACTGGCTGTGATCCCATATTTCTTCTGTCGGTAGTATGAGTCGGCATCCTGTAAGGCTAGATCCAGCCATTTGTCAATTTGAGGCAGAAAGCCGAGATTAGGTCCACTTGGAGGGCCTACTATTTCAGAGGCTTGACACATTAATTGTGAAGCCGAGGAGGTGGCTGGGGACTTGGAGGGCTGCTGGGTAATGTTGTGCTGCTCGTCACCGTACACTAGCTTCATCCCAGCCTCCAACAGGCTTTTTAAAGAGGTGTGGAGGGGTGGAGGCAAGGGGCTTCCCTTATCACACGCCCCCTGCTTCTCCTCTGGTGGTCCAGCTCTAACACCCCTGCAGTCCGTCTTTCTCTTCTTGGTCCTGGTGCCATCTCCCCTCACCCTCACCTTCCTCCTCTTATTAGGGCCACTCTCCTTGGGTGTTGGTGGTGCGTGCTTGGGTATTGTGACTCAGATCCTCCTCTCTCTGTAGTCATGCTGGGTCTCCTAGGCTGAGCCTAATGATCTGAAAGCTGTCAAATTTATATGGAGACTTGATTACACACAGGTGGATTGTATTTATCATCATTAGTCATTTAGGTCAACATTGGATCATTCAGAGATCCTCACTGAACTTCTGGAGAGAGTTTGCTGCACTGAAAGTAAAGTGGCTGAATAATTTTGCACGCCCAATTTTTCAGTTTTTGATTTGTTAAAAAAGTTTGAAATATCCAATAAATGTCGTTCCACTTCATGATTGTGTCCCACTTGTTGTTGATTCTTCACAAAAAAATACAGTTTTATATCTTTATGTTTGAAGCCTGAAATGTGGCAAAAGGTCGCAAAGTTCAAGGGGGCCGAATACTTTCGCAAGGCACTGTAAATGAGTAGCCTATAGTTTGAAGGAAAATTCCACCCAAAAACTATTAGTTCATTGATGACATAGTCAGAAATCAAATTTTCAAGATTTGCTAAATACAGAAATCATCCCCGTATGATGCATTTTGAATCATATAATGCTAACCGGAACATCAAACACCAAAATATAGTTTTTGGGTGGAGTTTACCTTAAGTCTGCGTTTCTCTGCCTGTGAATTTGATAGCAAATCAGCTCTTTCAATTTAGCTACCTAACAAGCTAGTGTGTTTTGATTTGAATTCAACACCCTATTCTTTGGTTGTCTCCTGACCCATGAGGAGGACTGCAAAGTATGGCGAGCTGGCAGTGAGGAAACCATCGCTCAGTGTGAGGATTCCCCCGAAGTGTTGTGCGTGCTGTCATCATTAAGTGAGTGGGAACCTCGTACAAGACCAAGTCAATGACCATGGAGAAGTCACAGACAGACGGCGAGGTGCCGGTGAGACGTCTCGAATGTAGAGTGAACTGTATTGCCTGCCTGCCACCAGAGGACCTGCTCATCTCCCAGTTGATAAACCCCTCCCTCTACTCAAGCTATGTGGATCCCTCTTGACTGTCTCCCCATATGTTGGAGGCTTCAAACACCCAAAACGTTCAACTCTAGTTCACAATTGTCATTGTCCAGACCTATTCTCTTATGTAGCTACACATACACTACAAAAGTATGTGGACACCTGCTCGTTGAACATCTCATTCCATTATCATGGGCATTAACATGGTGTTGTCCCCCCCTTTGCTGCTATAACAGCCTCTACTCTTCTGGGAAGGCTTTCCACTAGATGTTGGAACATTGCTGCGGCAATTTGATTCCATTCAGCCACAAGAGCATTTGTGCGGTTATAGGTCTGGCTCGCAGCCGGCGTTCCAATTCATCCTAAAGGTGTTCGATGGGGTTGAGGTCAGGGCTGTGTGCAGGCCAGTCAAGTTCTTCCACACTGATCTCGACAATCCATTTCTGTATGGTTCTCGCTTTTAGCATTGTCATGCTAAAACAGGAAAGGGCCTTTGTCAAACTGCTGCCACAAAGTTGGAAGCAAAGAATTGTCTAGAATTGTCTAGTTGACCATTGTACGCTGTAGCTTTAAGATTTCCATTCACTGGAACTATTGGGCCTAGCCCGAACCATGAAAAACAGCCCCAGACCATTATTCCTCCTCCACCAAACTTTACAGTTTGCACTATGCATTGGGGTAGTTAGCGTTCCCCTGGCATCCACCACACTCAGATTCGCCCGTTGGTCTGCCAGACGGTGAAGCGTGATTTATCACTCTATAGAATGTGTTTCCACTGCTTCAGCGTCCAATGGTGGCGAGCTTAATCACCACTCCAGCCGACGCTTGGCATTGCACATGGTGATCTTAGGCTTGTGTGCGGCTGCTTGGCCATGGAAACCCATTTCATGACGCTCCCGACGAACAGTACTTGCTTCCAACCCGGTAGTGAGTGTTGCCACTGAGGACGGACAATTTTTATGCGCTACGCACTTCAGCACTAGGCGGTCCCGTTCTGTGAGCTTGTGTGGCCTACCACTTTGCGGCAGAGCTGTAGTTGCTCCTAGATGTTTCCACTTCACAATAACAGCACTTACAGTTGACCAGGGAAGCTCTAGCAGGGCAGAAAATTGACAAACTGACTTGTTGGAAAGGTGGCATCCTTTGACGGTGCCACATTGAAAGTCACTGAGCTCTTCAGTAAGGCCATTCTACTGCCAATGTTTGGCAATTGAGATTGCTCCATTTTATACACCTGTCAACAAGGGGTGTCGCTGAAATAACAGAATCCACTCATTTGAAGGGGTGTCCACATACTTTTGTATATATGATGTATATTTGATTTGATGCTTCTTTATTTTTCTTTTCAAACAGTTTGAGATTCTTTCTTTAATGAAAAGAGCCATAGAAGCTAAATAAAGGGTTCTTATTATTTTAATGATGCTGATAGAAAAAGGTTCCGTTTTGAAGCTAATTTCCTGTAATTCCCCCCAAAATAATCATGGCCAATGACATGTTCATATGCTATCTAGAGGGCTCAACCTCCTGGGAGCCCCCCTACGGAGGGGCGTGCTATGCCAGTGGCAGTTGGCCCTTGTATGAAGAGAGATTCTGTAAACAGTGCTAGACATGTTGGAGTGAATTAGCTTTTTATGTCCCTGTCCAAAACGTTCTTGAGTAGTGCGGATCCAATTAGCTGGCTACAAATTTCGCTTGTGTTGGATTATGAGCTCCTGACAATACAGGTTACAAGAAGTACCTTAAACCAAAAATGCTCAAAATAAAACAATGCTTTTGTGCCTTTTATGTGGTCTTGATATGGGTAGAAAGAACTTGGAGGAATCTCTATGGAGGAATTATTGTAACAAGGAACTGGGTGCACAGCTATAATAATCTATAGTTTCAACAGTGAGAATGAAGATGCTCAGCTGCCTTGACAGCAGCTTGCTATTTTTATAGACATTCCATAACTCACAGCGACGTTGCACCACAGCAACAGCTTGGTGACAGATGTATAATATTGTCTCTAAGGAGAGAGAATCTGTCTTTTGTCTCCAGCAGAGGTAGTTAACATTATAACCTCTCAAGATTAATGCATTTTCTGCCCACATCCGTTTCTATTTGATACCTAAATCCATGAATCTGTGTTTGACTTTGGTATTATTCTACATGTCAGTCGCACATGTGTTACGCCTAACACAACTTGTGCTTATTGTCAAGGCAATTTTTCTGGTTTTTGTAGTGCCTAGAAAGTTAGGACTCAGGGGTTTCTAAAAATTGCCTTGATAATATGCACAAGTCTGAATTCGATCCTATGTAGAACAATTGGAAATGGTTTGTTTTTTACTTTGAATAAAAGTAGAGACTCAGAGCTAGAAAATGGTTTATCAAACACAGCATTTGAGGAACAATGGGAAAGTAATTCTGCTTTGAAATTTGATAAACTTGTAACCCCACTTTTGAGAAAATGGCCCTTGAATGCTTTGGTAAACCTACTGGAGAGCTCCTCTTTGTCTACACCCATTCAGCATCGTTCATACCCTCTTAACCCTTAGCCCCACCCATCTTTTTAAGGATTCACGAGAGGTCATGTGCTAAACAGAGTGAGTAGTGTAGTAAATGACCAAGGTTTTCAAGACTAAAAGTAGTAGCCTCAAATAAGGAAAAACTCCAGGTAAAAATAGACTTTCTCTCGTCCTTGGCCTATGTCCTAATCTGACTTTGGTGCAGGTCATGTTGTTCTTCACATTATTATCTCTGGTAAACACACATTATATCAAATACAATCTATGTTTATTTGTCACATGCACAGGATACAGAAGGTGTAAACAGTACAGTGAAATGGTTACTTGCATATTTGCACAGTTGCAATATCAAAAACAGAACGTTTCCAGATGATTATCAGGTGACGTTTACCCAGAATTGATGGGTCATGTGAAATAAATGCTGTAATCACCCCAGTCACATCTAGCTAAGAGGATGGGTCCCTATTGTCTAGATCTGTAAACATGAAAAACAATAGATGGCCGTAATCACCCCGAGACACACCTGGCTAACTTGATGGGTCGTGTATTCACCTGGAGAAGTGGAGTCTTTTGTTTGGACTTGTAGCTGGCCAGCTAAACAATGAACTGGAATAATCTGAACTCATACTACAAATATGAACTGATTGTCATAGCTGTAGTATGAATATGCAGGTAGCTGAAGCTAACCAACTAGGTTCAATATTAGCTAGCTAGCTAACATTAGGCTATAACTAGCAATGCAAATGGTTTTCTGATTCAAATAATATTACTAACAGATCATACATTTAACATTAGCTAGCGATCCAGCAAACTAATGTTCGCTAGCTAGCGTACAGTATGCTTTAACTTGCAATGAAAATGAATTTCTGACTAAATTAGAATCATATCTGGAAATGTAGCTAGATTATTATATGCTGACCACAATGCATGTGTCGTGTGCACAAGCATTGCAAAATAAATGTACACAAACATGTTATTCAATAATTTCATCCAAACTCAAATAAAAGCTTCACGGCCGACTGGAAACATTTAACTCCGCTTTGTTTGTAGCTACATCTTCTTTGGCCAGCGTTATGTTAAGTTACTCTGGTTCACACTGACCATGGCTTGTGTAAAAATTAGCCCATCTCAACGTTTTCCAACTGATCTGTCAATAGCGCCTGCTAAATTCAGGGCATCAATGTTGTTGAGAAAAGTAGCAAAAACTTTTGTAGTTATCAATGGCTAACGTTATACATTTCAAAAAATATAGATAGAAAGGTTTATCAACACATACTGAGCAGGTCATGCATTAGACAGAAGCATGCTACATGGCAGACCAATCCAAACTCATCTACCACCATGTCCAGCCCATCCATTATCTCAGCAAATCATGGCTAGCGGGAAGGTTCCTGACTTTTTCTGTGGATTAACCAACTAGGCTCCGAAGTAAAAAAAAGTGTAACGGTTTTCTTCTGGGGAAAGAGAGGCGGACCAAAATGCAGCGTGGTTAGTTTTGTACATCTTTAATAAAGATGAAAGTACAACAATCTACAAAACAAGAAACGTGAAAGAAACAAAAACCCCAGTCCTATTTTTTTTTATTTTTTATAAAAAATAATTTATTACCTTCAATACCATTCATTCTTTACAACTCATAATTTTCATACATACTCCAACAATGGTATTTTAATTTACTAAACAAAACAAAAAACCCAAACAAAACCTCAAGGGAGCATCTTCCCTCCCCGTCACCCTACAAACTACCTTTCCCTATCTCCCCGTCGCTAATCTATCCCCTTACAAATCTAAATGACACCCAGCCCTAAACCCCCCTTCCACCTCTCCCGAGCAGCATGCTGCCCCCACTTCCTCTCCTCCCTCTTCATCCTCCCCCTCAAATCTCCTTCCACCCTCCTCACTATCCCTTCCACCTCCCAATCTCTCCCTGTCTTCACCATGTTCTGCCTGGCTTCCCACAGCCCCCGTTTAAAGAGACTCATGAGAAGCCAGAGCAGAAACCTGTCCCTATCCGTCCCTCTCGCTCTCCCTACACCTCTCTCTAACCTGGCCCACGTCAATACAAAATCCCCCCTTACCAAACCTAACAACACCCGTGCCCTAGCCCATACTACTCCGGCAAAGGCACAGTCCCAAAAGACATGGCGCACAGTCTCCTCCCTGCCACAAGAGGATCTTGGACAGGTGGGGGATTGCACCAAACTATACCGGTACATGATGGGACGTACCAGCAAGCACTTATGGAGGCTCAACCAATTCAGGTCCTTGAGCCTGTTGTCCAGCTTGAGGGGGAAATGTGGTACCCCCTACCTCCCTCCCTGATGGGACAGAGCATGCGTGCCCTGGCGACCCACTCGCACCTGCCACTCCACATGAACTGAAACACAAGCCTCACTAGAGGCCTCCTCAGACAAGCCGGCAATGGGTAGATGTACGCCAAATACAAAAGAGACGGCAACACATCCACCTTTAGGACCAGGACTTTGCCCATAAAAGACAAATACCTAGCCTTCCACATTGCTAGCTTCCTCTGTACCACTGCGATACGCATGTTCCAGTTTAGCGTCGCTGAGCCGGAGGTCTCAAAATGGACCCCGAGAATCCTCAGGGCCCCCTCACAGAGAGATAACCCCCCGGGCACATCCGTTCTACCGCGCCATCTACCGAAAAACTTGACGGAAGACTTTGCATGGTTCAGAACCGCTCCCGACGCTCGGGTGAAATCCCCAAAGATGGCAAGGGACCTTGTCAGGCACGAGTCCTTGCACAGCAGCAAGGAAGTGTCGTCGGCGTACTGCGTCATCTTAACACGCAGCCCACCACTTCCAGGGATCAACAAGCCTTCCACCCCTGTGTCTGCCCTAATGGCAGCCCCCAGAGGCTCCATGTACAGAACGAAGAGGAGAGCCGAGAGTGGGCACCCCTGCCTGACCCCAGACGAGAGGTCAAAAATGTCACCCAAGTGACTATTTACACTAACTCGGCACCCTGCTCCGACATATAATGTACAAATCCATCCTATGAACTTCTCCTCAAATCCTAATCGACCTAACACTCTGAATAAAAAAGGATCGATTCACATGATCAAAGGCTTTCGCCTGATCTAGCGCTGCTACCATTAAAGGCAGTCCTCTATCTTCAACCCAAGCGATGGAGTCCCTGATTAACTGTAGGTTCCATCTAATAGAGCGGCCCTCTACCCCGCACGTCTGATCCTCATGAACGACGTAGGGAAGGGCTGTGCGCAACCGGTCTGCTAAAACCTTTGCAAGTAGCTTGTAATCTACGCACAGCATGGTCAATGGCCGCCAGTTCCCAAGGTCTGTTACTTCCCCCTTCTTATATAAAAGTGACAGCACACCAACAGCCATTGATCCCCCCGGGACCCCCGTCTCAAGGATGGCCTTCCCACCACCTCCCTCCTCTCCTCCCTTTTTTCCTCTTGCAATACCCTATTATAAAAGCCCTAATCCTCACCTTAACTAATTCCCACCACTCTAACACCCCCTCGCACATGGACCGGAGGCCTTCAAGCCTCCAAAAGAAATCATAAAACCCGTCAACAAAAGCCTGCTCCTCCAGCACATCCCGATCTAACTTCCAGTACCCCCTACCAAAGAGGCAGACTGGCGACCCCACCTGCAGGAGCACCCCGTCGTGATCCGAAAAGAAAACAGGCAACAGCCGCCCAGACAACTTACCCAAAGACCTGGGTACAAATAGTCGAGCCTCCGCTCAACCCCCCTGGAGTTGCGCCATGTAGGACCGGCCATTTTCGGAGTAGTGTGCAGACCACCATCAACCAGACCATGGCAAGCCATTAGCCTGGTAATGGCGCCTGCACTGCTATCCACCCCATTCCTAAATCTGTATTAAAATCCCCCCCTATCACTAATTTCCTATTTGTGACACACAGGGGCGTCAGACAGTCCACCATCTCCCTCCTGTCTGCCACCACCTGTGGCCCATACACCACCACTAATCTAAATTTACAATCCCTTATCGTGACATCCACCCCTATAAACCCTCCCCTGCATTACCACAAAAGAATCCTCCACTTTTACCTCCCTGTGCCCACACAAAATCCCTACCCCCGATGAGTGCACCCCCCCAATACCCCAAACCGACTCCCCCTTGTCCCACTCCCTCTTAAACCTACTAACATCCCCTCCATCCCTCAGGTGAACCTCCTGTAAAAAACAAAAATCAAACCCCACACCCTCCAAATAACTAAAAACCGCCCTCCTCTTAACAAAATCCCTTAAACCCCTTACATTTAAAGTAACAAAAGTAAAATTAGACCCCATGAAAGAATCAAATAAAAACATGTAATACACTCAAATTCTAAACCCAGACAGAAAAAAAATCAAAAACAGGAGACTCACCCGATGCTCCCCTGCTCCATATCTACCGGTGAAAACACCATCCGTACTCCCGACATCCCCCCCTCTTCCTCCATCTCACCAACCCAGGATGCAGGAATAGTGTTTGGCTCCGGGGTGCCCTGCACCCTGGGTCTACCCCCACAATCCTCCCCCTCCCCAGTGCTGCAGCTGGATTGGAAAAAAATCGGGGAGGCTGAGTCCCCAAACAAAAAACTCCCCACCTCCTCCTGTACCCAGTCCTGAGTCTTGTTAGGTGTGTCCCCACCCAACAGAAGTTGAGGGCCTGGGGAAACCAGCAGCAACCCAGAGGATTCTCCCACCCCCATCACTCTCTTGGCCATCCCCTCCCTCTCACTGTCGGCCAATCGCACCCTCCTCTTCATTCTCTTCTTTGGTGATGGCGGCAGTGGAGAGATACCACCCTCCCCCCCCACCAGCTCCTCCACCATACCCCTCATCTCTTCCACCAGGGCACTTTCCCCCCAGTCCACTTGCTCTTCCACCGTCTCCTTCTCCAACACTCCTCCCTCGCTTTCTTCTCTCTCATGCTCCTCCACTCGGTTGCCTTCTTCCGCCGCTTTTCCTGGTTCTCCTACTCCCGTGCCTTCCGTTTCCTTCTCTCTTCCATCCGCCGCTTCTTGCTCCTCCTCCTTCCTTGCGGCCTTCCCCTCTGGACCTGTACTCTGGTCATGAGGCTTGCTTCCTTCCCCTCCTCTTCTTCCCCCATCCCCCGCTCCTGCTCCCCCCCCAGCCGCAGACGCATATGACCTCTGACGAGCCGGGCACCCCCGCCACAGGTGTGCTGACGAGCCACACCCGTGGCACGCCTTAGGCTTGTCACAATCCTTCGCCTCGTGTTCCTCAGATCCACAAAATCTGCATTTTCTTGTGCTGCACGAGGCGAATATGTGGCCGTAGGGCCATACAGCGCCTGCAAAATGGGGGCTGACGTGCATAAAACAACATCCCCCTGTCAGCCCCTAGGGAGAACATAGCAGGAGGATGGAGGTAGCCACCATGTCCCTTTGGGTCCTCTCTGAGGAGGGCCTGGAAGCCTCTCCTCCCATTCCAAAACCCAAGGGAGTCTTTGAGGTGCCTTGCTGAGGAGACGTTATCCATGTATCTCCCCAGAAAGGCCCTCACCTCTTCATCCTTAACGTATGGGTTGTAAATGTTGACAGTTACAACCCTAAAGTTATTCTTCGCCAGGCTTGTTATTTCATAGTGGCTCATCGGCCTCTCGCCTCCCACTGCTCTTGCCCTTCTCAGGATATCATCTTGTTTCTCCTCTGTATATAGTGCCACGTCCTATGCTCCCTCCAACGAGTTGCCTTGGAAACAAAACACGTCCTTCACCGTCAGCTTTAGAATCCCCATCAATATTATCCTTCCAAAAGTTTCCCGTCCTAAAGGCTCCAACTCCTTTTCCTTCCAAGCAAAACGAATCGTGTTGGCCAGCCCAATCCCAGGGACCGACCGTGTTGAGGTATTTAGCACCATCTCCGCAAGGAGAATGGCGCTCGTTCTCTTCTCTTCCAAAACAATGAAAAAAGAAAATCCAAAGTGACTGAGCCTATTCTGGTGCAAACAAAACACAGAGACAGGAACAATCACCCACAAGAGACCTAAAGAATATGGCTGCCCAAATATGGTTCCCAATCAGAGACAACGATAAACACCTGCCTCTGATTGAGAACCACTCTGGGAAACCATAGACTTACCTAGAGTACTACTCTAACCACAATCCCATACCTACAAACAACCCCAGACAAAACAAACCACATAAATCCCCATGTCACACCCTGGCCTCACCAAAAAACTAACGAAAACACAGAATACTAAGGCCAGGGCGTGACAAAAAGTGTATTCGTATTTACAGATGGAATACAAGTTTATTATTAAGGCACATGAACGTTCACATGTTCCAGAAGGCATTTCTGAAAAAAAATCATTTTGCTAAAAACATTAAAAGATGTTCAAATGCCTCTCATGTGAAGTAGTGCCGTGCGACATATGCCTAGCTTCCTGAAGCAGGTCACCCTTGTCAAATGCAGATGGGGAGAAGTGTATGGAGTAAATTAATAAAATGGCTGAACCTCCATCCCAATCTCTTAGACGTTGTAATTATGCAATTTTTAGTCTGCTGCATCAATATGGCACTTAAAATTGACAGACCCAATTAAAAAGAAAATGTGTCAATGTAATCAGATTGCCCCAAGTCTTTTTTGTCTCTTCTTCCGCTGGTTTAGAATCTGACACTAAAAGAACAACAAAAGCTTGTTATTGTATGAGACTCGTTTGCCATTGTGAAGATGTATCATGCAACAGTTCCTTAAAAATTACAAAAGGGCTGGAGGGTGCTCAAGTACGGTGTCACATTCAGCTCTGCTAGGACTACACTCAACCTGTCTGTGGCATTTTACCTATGCCCTGCGCTGTGCTATAGGGCTCTTAATGATTCAGAGTGAATGATACACTAGACAAGGACTATGAGTATGATACATGTGTGCAGAGCCATAACTGATACAAGCAGTAGAATCAGATTTTAAAAAACAGATAAAAATGCAACTTATGGAACAGTGGGGACTGTGAAGAGACACACGCACAGCCACACATACACATGATAAGACACGCACTCTACACGCACATACACATGGATTTTGTATTGTAGATATGTAGTGGCCTGAGGGAACACACTTAATGTATTGTGTAAATGTTATGAAATGTAATGTCATGTAATATTTTAAATAGTATATAACTGCCTTAATGTTGCTGGATCCCATGAAGAATAGCTGCTGCCTTGTCAGGGTTCTCTCCAGTGGTAAAAAGCCTCTGTTGTTCCTTACCAGTAGTCTGAGTGACAGGACCATGGTACTGGCACACATTGCACAGCAGAGTGGACCTGTAAAATTGTCGCAGAACTGCAGACACAGCTATTTCTCTGTTGCCTATTGTTTCCCTTTAATGCATATAAATAGCTGTTTATTCCACCTTTTGCTGACCACTCTTTTAAGTGCCTGGGTTCAATGCCACAGTCCACACAGCCTGGCAAAGTGAAATGTATATACAGTGCCTTGCGAAAGTATTCGGCCCCCTTGAACTTTGCGACCTTTTGCCACATTTCAGGCTTCAAACATAAAGATATAAAACTGTATTTTTTTGTGAAGAATCATCAACAAGTGGGACACAATCATGAAGTGGAACGACATTTATTGGATATTTCAAACTGAAACTGAAAAACTGAAAAATTGGGCGTGCAAGATTATTCAGCCCCCTTAAGTTAATACTTTGTAGCGCCACCTTTTGCTGCGATTACAGCTGTAAGTCGCTTGGGGTATGTCTCTATCAGTTTTGCACATCGAGAGACTGACATTTTTTCCCATTCCTCCTTGCAAAACAGCTCGAGCTCAGTGAGGTTGGATGGAGAGCATTTGTGAACAGCAGTTTTCAGTTCTTTCCACAGATTCTCGATTGGATTCAGGTCTGGACTTTGACTTGGCCATTCTAACACCTGGATATGTTTATTTTTGAACCATTCCATTGTAGATTTTGCTTTATGTTTTGGATCATTGTCTTGTTGGAAGACAAATCTCCGTCCCAGTCTCAGGTCTTTTGCAGACTCCATCAGGTTTTCTTCCAGAATGGTCCTGTATTTGGCTCCATCCATCTTCCCATCAATTTTAACCATCTTCCCTGTCCCTGCTGAAGAAAAGCAGGCCCAAACCATGATGCTGCCACCACCATGTTTGACAGTGGGGACAGTGGTGTGTTCAGGGTGATGAGCTGTGTTGCTTTTACGCCAAACATAACGTTTTGCATTGTTGCCAAAAAGTTCAATTTTGGTTTCATCTGACCAGAGCACCTTCTTCCACATGTTTGGTGTGTCTCCCAGGTGGCTTGTGGCAAACTTTAAACAACACTTTTTATGGATATCTTTAAGAAAGGGCTTTCTTCTTGCCACTCTTCCATAAAGGCCAGATTTGTGCAATATACGACTGATTGTTGTCCTATGGACAGAGTCTCCCACCTCAGCTGTAGATCTCTGCAGTTCATCCAGAGTGATCATGGGCCTCTTGGCTGCATCTCTGATCAGTCTTCTCCTTGTATGAGCTGAAAGTTTAGAGGGACGGCCAGGTCTTGGTAGATTTGCAGTGGTCTGATACTCCTTCCATTTCAATATTATCGCTTGCACAGTGCTCCTTGGGATGTTTAAAGCTTGGGAAATCTTTTTGTATCCAAATCCGGCTTTAAACTTCTTCACAACAGTATCTCGGACCTGCCTGGTGTGTTCCTTGTTCTTCATGATGCTCTCTGCGCTTTTAACGGACCTCTGAGACTATCACAGTGCAGGTGCATTTATACGGAGACTTGATTACACACAGGTGGATTGTATTTATCATCATTAGTCATTTAGGTCAACATTGGATCATTCAGAGATCCTCACTGAACTTCTGGAGAGAGTTTGCTGCACTGAAAGTAAAGGGGCTGAATAATTTTGCACGCCCAATTTTTTAGTTTTTGATTTGTTAAAAAAGTTTGAAATATCCAATAAATGTCGTTCCACTTGATGATTGTGTCCCACTTGTTGTTGATTCTTCACAAAAAAATGCAGTTTTATATCTTTATGTTTGAAGCCTGAAATGTGGCAAAAGGTCGCAAAGTTCAAGGGGGCCGAATACTTTCGCAAGGCACTGTAAGTCCTCAGCTCTGAATTATTAGAAGTCCATTAGAGCCAATCTTATGGTACTGTAAATGGCTGCTATATGATTAGCGCAGAGTACATCTGTGTGAAGTACTTTTATCACAGAGCAGTTTCTTTGCATCCGTATTTGTCTAGAGAGCTGTTAGCAGCTGTACCATTTCCTGGATAAGTAAGAGGAGGCCTGTTATAGTATGCAATATATTTCACCTTAAAGAAGTGATTCTAGGCACAGCTTTTTCCCTCCATCTCTTTACTAATAATGAGATAGCAGCTCATCCATATGCATCTCCATTACTGGAGAGGACCTTGGGAGTATGTTTGTGCTGAGTCTTCTGACCTTTCTTAGTCTAATACAAGTCAAGCACACTATGTTCAATGAAATTAGAAGCCAGCTCACAGACACCCTTCAGATATTTTCTGCTTCATTTGTTCCTTTTCATAATTGCAACTGCAACCCAATACATACCTAGACTTTGTTCACCCTAGCTTTGAAAATATAATACCGATGACATGCTACAGTGGAACACTTTTCCTTGTATATTCAGTAGTCAAGCCTGGGGAGCCATAAAAGTAATGACATAAAAGGTGTTATCGTCACCAGATGAAGAGGCTGCTGCGATGTGGAAGGATTGGAGTGGGGGGTGGGAGGGGGGTCAAAGGAAATATAATATATTGAGTGTATCTAACAAAGAAAGTAGAGCCATATAAGAGCCAGTTTGCTCACAAAGGCTGAGGCTGACAAGGCTGATTACATGATTTATATAAACTGGCTGTAGCTACAGTTTAGCTGCAGACGGCATAGGGAGACAAGGCTAGTACTCATTGTGAGTCAAAGTTAGTACCAGTGCTACGGTTGTGGTTCTGGTAGAGGAGATGGAGACGGAGGAGGAGGAGGAGGAGGAGCATGGGGAAGGGTGGTTGCTAATGTAAAATTCATTTAGACATACAACGAATCATATTAATTAAAATCATAAGTCCGTAACTGATTAACAATACAAACAAATTGGTTCAGAAGAGACTCTGACTCCTTCCTCTAAATTATTAACATAACAGAATCACAGTGAAATTTGTTCTTACAATTTTTTTTTGCTAGTGGCCAATTTAGTAGTCCTTGATTCCACTGAGTTAAGAGAGCGTTAAAACCAATTCCAGCACTGACCCTTGACTAAACCTTTACTATAAACCTATAACTCTGCCAATGCTTAATCCTATCCTTATGTCATCATATTTATATGGGGGTAAATCACCATGAGGATAAGTATCTGGTTCTTAGATTAATAGACCATGGTGGGGAATAAAAGTGGATGAGAAAATGCTTTAGGGCCATATCAAGAGACCTATAATCTTCCCTGCCGTATATTTTCATCTGAAACGATGCCGTTACACTTCAAATTAAACAGGAAAAAAACCTGCCAGATACACTGCGCATTATCTATGTGTCCCTCTAGTAATGAGGTTGAGGTCTGCCTTGCTGTGACAGCTCCCTGCTTGGGTGGGAAGTGTTCTTTATTCATACTGGGTTGGATGACTTTTGAGGGTGCTGGTAATAGATATTATCCAGGATTTCCACCCACAACACTACTGACTTAACATCATGGATAGTTCTGGGAAAATACACTTGTATATAGGCTTGGAGAAACAGATTAACATTAAAGATGTTGTGCAGATGGCTCAGCTTTTGGACAGGAAAATGTATAAATACAGCAGAAACTAACGTAGGCAGATTGCTTAATATGATTCAGAAGCAAACAGGTTAGGTAGAATTGACCCCATATTGAGCAGCCTTTGTTCTTTGGCTATCCCCATAGGAGAACCCTTTTTGGTTTCAGGTAGAACCGTTTTGGGTTCAAAGTCGAACCCTCTGTGAAAAGGGTTCTTCATGGAAGCCAAACGGCTTCTACCTGGAACCAAAAAGGGTTCTTTAAAGGGTTCTCCTATGGGGATAGCCGAATAACCATTTTAGGTTCTAGATAGCAACTTTTTCCTTAGAGTGTAGTGTACAAATAGGTACAGTATATGAACATGTTTCAGGGAATGGCAGGGTCAATACCATGTTCAAGAAAGCAGTTTTAACACATTCAGATGCCGTTTTCACTGTCAGTTGAGATCTCTGATCAAGGACAGTAAGCTCAGCTGTGAACTTTTGTTTTACCATCACATGCATATTCTGAAGATTGCATTGCGATACAATTGTGTTCTGTGCACTATAGTGAGATTTACTTTACACCACTCTGCCTACAACAATCTGCTTTTAGGTGACACCATGCATCTCAAGAGAGAAGCCTAAAAACTGCGCACCACTACTTGTTTGCCCCAAAAAGTAGAATTTGGGTCCAAAAACTAATACAGGATAAGAAAGTGAGCTGGGAAGAAGGCGATCAGACAACAGCAATTGAATCTGAGGGGAAAAAATGAAATCGTGGTAAAGATTGTTACAATATGTCAGCTAAAGAGTGCATCCATCACCTTCTCTGTAGATTTCAGTGTTTGCCACAGTGGGGCTGGCAGCATGGAGGATTCTGTCAGTGTTATGGATGGTGCTGGGGGCTGAGCAGCAGCTCTCAACCAGACCCCCAGAGAGTGCCATTACTATGATGTTCAATTAGCTCACAGCCCAGACTCACTACCAGGGAGCTCCTCTCTAAAGAATAGATTCTCTAGGTAGGGAGGGGAACCTTTTAATATTGAATGTTTCACTTTTGAAATGTAAAACAGACATGAGAACATCAACAATAACCCATACATTAAATGTAAAGAATGTCTTTATTGATAAATATTGGTTAATTTATGTTGTAGAAAATATCAATGCAGCCACTGCCTCTGGCAGTTCATAACAAATGATTGGACTTATCCTGTGGGTTATGTTTATGTTTATCTGATTCTGGTGGTGCTTGTCGATCAGTTATTGCACAATTATACCAGCTCTATGTGTTAAAGTCAAAGACGGGTTGTATTTTATGAAGTTATTAGCTTTTTTCAATTAGAGTGTGAATGTGTGAATTTGAATGTATACAGCTTTTGACAATGATGTAGATGTGGTTGTGATAAATGTTGGCTCTAGCCTACATATGGCTGATTTGATTTGTCTGAAAGCTATATCCAGTACCATGGTCACCATGGTGATCCTGTGAAAACATTCATGATCTTATCTGGGTCATAACATAGCCATATATTTACATAAAGACATGACTCTGGGTAATAAACGATGCTGGCAGGATTAAACCATGATCTAGACTAGAGCTCTTTAGTGAGCTCTTTAGTGAGCTCTTTAGTGAGATCATGTCAAGTACAGATGTTTAGCCACACAACCCTTCTTTAGCAACGCAACACTTCTGAAATAAAATGAATGTTATTTGGAACAGAAATCAATGCCTTCTGTAATTTGCCATCAATATCAGCAGGTGTACCTCATCAAGACTAAGTATTGATAGACTACAACCCATACAACCTATTTTGTATTCATGAAAAAAAAAAAAAAAAAACAGAAAGACTAATTTTCCACTCACAAATTGAGGTTGGCAAATGAACTAAATCACTCTGATTGTATCCAAATCCAGGAGTTTGTTTCAGTTCATATTTCAGAAACATGCGGCCTCTATTCAGCAGTCATGTGCACTTGATTTGCACTTGATTTAATTTTGACACGCAGCTCCCCATTTGTTCACTCTCAACTAATTACAAAGTAATTTAGGCAATGTTCTGAGGCACATTCTCACTCTCTGCTGTTTTTAATAAAAAACTACTTTTCTTTAGAAGAAAACACATAATGAGGATGAAGATATATATCTGCTGGTAAAAGTATCTGCAATGTAGATTATTGGGTGCCCTAAATCATTGGCTAATTACTGTTGGAAATGGACTCGAGCAACAAAACACCAGCTAAAATAGGTTGCATACTCAGGTGCAAAACACTTCCTCTACTACACAGGCATGAGTTCAAATCTTGAGATTGAAATAAAGATTGGTTATTCTATTTCCTCAATGGGGCTGGTTTTTTCCTTATGGGGAAATACCCAGGGAAATCCTATTCCTATGGGAAAACAAGTTGTGATTCTTTAACTGAATCTCAAAGCAACCATCCACTATCCATTGTAGTAGTCATTATGTGGCTCTAAAACTGGGCTCTAAAGCTTTAGACAGTATGTGCTAAACCCATTTATAATTATATTATTATTTTACTCAGAATATTGTTGAGATGGCATTCAAAGCAATGGTCAAAATGAATATGTGCACATAGGGAATCTCAATGAATGTATTCAGCTAAAATAAACGTAACGGTTTCATTGTAAGTTTGAGATTTAACCTGTGTTAACACCCTGGCCCAGAGCTGCTCTCGCCTGATTATACATCATCTGCGTCATTCGCACGTTCGCGCTGCTTTCTGCAGAATCAGACATCAGTTTTGTTAAGGCAGTAGAGATGCACCGCAGCCTGCCTCATGTAGGATTTGTGCCGTTAACTGCCAATCTTTTCATATCAACATCGGTGATTATTAGAGTTGGGTAATTTCTCTGGACTTGGTCTACCAAATTATCGTTTTAAGCCACGTCGGCAGCGCTCTCCTTGGAACGTCAGACCTGACTTGGTTTCTTCACCGGACTCTATTCTGCTTGATATTCCGTTCACTGTCAAAAACACAGCAACTGTAGGAGGAGCGGGAGTCGGTTGTTTTACCTTCAAACTTTGAGAAGGGATAACGGTTGCACCAAATGTAGCATGTCCAAGACATTCTGAGAAAAGTAAACTGGTCGTGAATAAAGCTACTTGGGAGTATTGACGGCAGAAACCGGGTGCCATTGAAAACTCCTGTTGTCTCAGTCATCGCAAGGTTCAAACATCATTAACTGTGTATTAATTGGACATGACTGATGTCTGGTTCAAAATAACTCGAAAACTCCAAGGATTGCTGAGTCGACAAGCAATATAAAGATTCTTCTATAACTCAGGTATGTTTTTATTAAGCTATCAGCATAGTTCAATAAAGGTTAAACAACAAATAAATACATCTTTATTTACATCCTTTAATGATTTATGTTAGCTCGTGTGATCTATTATGTTTATTAGGCCATTCTTCATTCATTATTTATTTTGCATAATGCAAAGTAGATTCACGCCTCTGGAGGACAACTATAAAGGGGAAACAAAGTTGCCATTTCTGATGGATTCGTGTGTGTGTGTGTGTGTGTGTGTGTGTGCGTGCATGCATGCGAGCGAGAGCGGGATAATGAGTAACTGAGTGAGTATGTATTATATTACATGGAGGTCGGTAATTCCAAGTGACATCAAATTTAACTAGATGAACAAACTGATCATATCAGGTGCTTCTACACCTGCATTGCTTGCTGTTTGGGGTTTTAGGCTGGGTTTCTGTACAGCACTTTGAGATATCAGCTGATGTACGAAGGGCTATATAAATAAATTTGATTTGATTTGATTTGATATCTGATTGTAATTTCTTATTTAAAAAATATATAATTCCCCTCCACAGTATTGTAATTGAATGAATAAACCTGCTTTTAAGACAGGGAATGTCATTTACAAATAAAACTAATACATCTGAAAATATACTCCAGGCCTATTTGATCTCCATAGCGAAATTAGGAACGAAATTTGGTGGTATCAGATATGTTATAATGTGTTGTTCATTCTCATTTAATTAACGATTGCTAAAATAAGTATGCAGCTTTGCCAACTTCCCCAGTGTTTTACGATTTCTATCACATAGGCTATTATTCCACCTTTAAGCCCGGCAAGCTCTAGACGCCCCATTAGAATACACTGCGTCGCTGTCCATGGTGCTGACAGTTTGCAGAGCAGAGGCAATGGCGGAGCTGCGCGCTGAGGCACAAGTCACAAGGCAGTACGGCATCATTTGCCTAATCTCTCTCTCTAAATGAAACTCTATCTGGAGTACAATTTTACACAGCAAATCACTGACACAACGAGCACCATCAACAGTTCTCACACACTTGGTCGGGGTCAAGGCACTGGTTGGATACTCACAACATTAGATTTATGACTGTATGACACGTTCATATTCAATGCATTTAATATGTATCAATATTCAATATTCATATTCAATGCATATGTCGTGCCTCCTGCAATGACAGTACAGTTCATATCTGACCCCCCCCCCTCCCCTCTGTACAGTGCATAGTAATGATAACACTATGTAGGCCTGCCCTCAAATTGCTTGCTTATCTACTGATAACAGTGATTGTGATAATAAAGGATAACTTGAGATAGCGTTTTCAAGTTCACTCAATTAGTGGCACTGCCAGACCCAGTGGTTGTTACCCTCTGGACTGTTTTCCTGTAGATGGCAGTACAGGTCAGATATTCATTTACACACAACACCATTAATCCTGATAGCACATTGACAGGTGTAGTGTAATTGGGTATCATAGCAAGATATTGGTGAATGATTTATTGTGGCATGGTGATGGCCTAATGTATCTTCAACATACATATGCATGTTTGGATGGATGGTGATGTAAAACACTGACTTCAGTAAATCTAAAGACAATGTGCAGAGTATACAGCAATGTGCATACTAGGGCATCTAAATTCATTGGTTACACAGTTGTGCATGAGACACTTTTCTTCATGTCATGTAGCAAACCTGGAGATCTTTATGAAGGCCTGTTCACCTTCGGCTTCTGCAGTGATATACAGATGTCTGATCTTAACTTGATCACTCTTTTGTTGCAGAGAATTTTCCTGCTGCATCAGGAAATTCAAACGAGCCTCATCAGTTCTCTTTCTTTCCAATGTGGGCGCAGTCGAGACATTGGGATCAGGGCTTGTTATCAAAACAATTGTATCTCAGGCTCGCTCAAACATTAGGCCTAGGTCCTATTACTGCAACATTCAAATATAAAAAAATGTTTCTGAAATGCAGCCATACAGATCAACAACTGTCATTTTATAGCTTAATAACACAAGATATATATTAGTCTCCACTAGGCTACGACATACAGGTATCAAGTGTATCCAAAGGTCAAAATGTAGTTTAATTGTGGGTTTGTCTAGCCGTTGGGGCAGCTGCTTTCAGTGAGCACATATAGGCCTGTCGTGTCGGTGTGGGTTCTATTCTGGCCCATGCTCTTCTGGCACAAATAACTTAATCACCATGATTGACTTATCCCCCCGATTGATTAAGTTACACATTTCAAATATGGACAGTCCAGGGATATTTTACCCCCTTGATAAGAAATGACCATGTCAGACACTTTTGGATAACATAAATAGGAAACAAATAAAACAATAATAGTAGGCTACAGTACACCAAAATTAGTTTCCATTCATACAAAGTGTCAGGTTAATCGACACAGTAGATTTGCTCTGGTAACCAATGAAATACTTGATTTCTATTGTATGGAATGGCAACCTATACATTGTCACATAATGACAGAGGTGAAAACCGTTAATAAACTACTGTGTTTCTTTGGCTGAGTTGATTTGGGCCATCAGTTGATTTACAGATGTAGGCCTGCAGTAGAACGATATACTTTCATCCAGTGTGTATACTCATCCACGTTTTATAGTTAGGCAGGCTATGTATACTTTGTCAATATAGTTCTGGTCTTTGGTGTGGATTGAAAGCTTGTATTATGTAAGTTTTAATATTTCATTTCGTAGAGCTGTCAAGGTGTTTATGAGTTTGAGCCCATCCAAAGACAATTTAGTTGAGCTGAGACACTTTCCTTTGTTGTGTAACTGATAAGACTATTTGTTTAACTTCTTGAAAACGTTTCAAAAAATACAATTAACTTGTGGGCCTATTGTAGGCTCAGGATGGTCACTATATTGCCCACCACTGGGTGAAAACTCAGCTTTGAGCTTTGAACCGGAGATCGCTGCTTAGACCACTGTGCTACGGCAGTTCACTCTAGCAAGCACTAAGAATACTATGAATACTCATAATACATAGTTTTTTTTATTATTTTGTTTCAAACCACAGTATTAACCTTAACCACAATTAATCCTTAAACTGTTAACCTTTAAGTTGTTTCTGTCTTAACTCTGTAACCACACGGAATGAATGCATCAAAAATAGACATTGATCCACGAGATGTGCTGTAGGCTGCAGGTAGGTACAGTGTGCATTGTATACAAACAACGCCTTCAGCTGCACCCTGGCGACGATTATAAATATTTCTTCAGATGTTAAAATCCTCCTGCTGCAGGATTATTTTCCTCCTGGGACGAAATGTGTCAAATTAAGATCCGACATCTGTACTAATATGGTCAATAGGTTCAGTGAGAACTAAGCTCACTATGCAATTAAAAAGTGTTATTTTATTCATCTGTTTGCGGTAAGCAATGCACAGGCTTTGTTGGGTGTCACAGGCATCATGGTTTGGTGGCCTGGCCTGTTGGTGACCGTGTGTTCCTCTTTGTAGAGATGAAAGCCAGAAAGCTTTGACAACAACAGCAATACAATTCTCTTTGTATTTTTCTGCAGGTCCATCATATGAATATTTAGAAAGTGGTACTCTCTCTATCTTACTCTTTTCCTTTCGGCAGGGTTAATACCTGCCTGGCACCCGAACTAAATCTTTCTCTTTACCCCTCTCTAACAATACTGCTATAGTGCTTCCATACTACACTTTTGATTGATATTTTAAACAATCATTCCATTTCATGCTGTCTGGCCATTTTTGATGTCCTATTGAAAATTATTATTGAATTAAGGATTAAATACTGTAGACTGCCAACAGATAGATTAATTTATTCCATTTGAATGTCTACTGTTTGTCTGCTTAGATAAGGAGAAAGGCAGATAGACAACAATTAAAAATATATTCTGAGAAATAGAGATAGAGTTCTCAACATCCTGTTGCAAATCATAGTGGAAGTTGTTGAAGAAGTGAAAGAGTGTGGTGAACAAACATTCACCTCTGAAGAGCTACAGAGGCTCAAATTCATACTCAAGTTTTCATGGTCAAATCAAGTGTTGAGTGGCATTGAGAAGATTGAATGGTCCTGTTACTCAAACAAGGGCTTTTAGATGAACCAATATTGAGTTATTTTCCTTTCTTTTGTTCAAGGAGATGGTGGGGGTTGATAGAAGTTAGTTGCTGTTACAAACATGTATTTTAGTTTGTACATGAGAGACTGATTGGATAATGGGCCAAAGGTATTGTATCACTTTCAAATACTTTCTGTTAATGTTGTGCTGTAACCTGAGTTATGCTGTTGATTTGTACTGAGTGTTTACTTGTTTGCCCAGGGCACAGGAGGGTAATGTAGCTAATCTAAATAACAGAATGTTTTCTCTATGAAGGGTCACTGCCTCACTCTGTCTCACATTAACAACAAATCATGTAACAAGCACAGGAACTCAAGGTGTTAGTTAAGACGCTGCTCTACTTCTGGCGTCTGTCAGGGTCACTTGATCACTGGAGTGTTCTTTTTTTTAACACTTCAAACCTAAATGTTGTCTCCTTGACATACATAACAATAATAATATATGCCATTTAGCAGACGCTTTTATCTAAAGAAATTTACATCCAAAACGACTTACATTTTAAGTATGGATGGCACCAGGAATCCAACCCACTTTCCTGGCGTAGTAAGAGCCACACTCTACCAACTGAGCTGTATGTCCATTGTTAGCGAATTAACTCTACACACAGTGTGCCATACAAGTTTTCTGTTTTCTCCATTGAGTTAGTCAGACTGATGTGTTCCCCAGTCTTTCAGCATTTTTGTAGCTGATGCTCATTGTCCTAATCATCTCTGTTACCAGCCTCTGTCAATAGAAAATATGAATCTCATTATTTTTATACTTCTGTTCTGCAGTGTGCATCTCATTAAGTTGGGATATCGCTACAATCTGTTTGACCCTAATGGTCACGGTGACCGTGCTGTACTGTGGCTATCTCCTTGTTTAGCACAGCTCCTCTACCTGACACAGGCGTGAAACACAGCAATTAGCCACGCGGTCATGGCTAATATTAAGGGGGTGAACAGGGGGATGAGACAGAGGCTGTGTCCCAAAATGCACCTTATTCCCTATATAGTGCACTACTTTTCTACAAGGCCCATAGTGTTCTGGTAAAAAGTTATGCAATGTAGGGAATAGGGTGCCATTTGGGATGCAAAAAGAGTCACAGAGCTGACGGATGGCAGAGGGCAAAGCCATGTTACATAATACAGCTGTGGTGACGGTCAGACTCAGACTCATTGGGTTCATTGAGCAAATTGATAAGACAACATTAGTCAAGTTTGAATATTCCCCATTAGGGAAGTCACACATTAAATTAAGATGGGGAACGACGTAATTTTGTCTCTTTGGTGAGTATGACACTGATGAGTTGAGCCAAGTGTTCTGTTTGCATTTGGGTGAAATAGGACTGAGTTTGCTGATATCTTCTTTACCAGAGTACATTGATTTTGTATTGGTAAACCAATGACTGATATAACCTTCCTAGTCATTAGTGGGGATCAGACACTCTTATAGACATATTGATCTATTTCATGCCCCCAGTGTTGATATCATTACTTGGCATTACTTTCCTATGATCTTTAATAAGAAGATTTTTCTCAAGGTCTGGTTTATGAAACCAGGCAGTTTAAACTTTACCTTTACAATTTGAATCTTCACCAGGACTCAAATACTTCACAGAGTTGTACCATTATGCAACATTTCCAGGTTCTGGCTCGAGCAACGACACCATAATGTGATTCTAAATGTGGCTTGGAAAATTACGAGCGACAAAGCATTCAAATATTGAATGCGGAGCTCAAGGCAAGATTTAGATGTTTATTTATTAAATTGCGCTTCCTACTAATTCATGGGGTGTCGTTATTAATTTTAGTCTGTCGTTTTGACTCGCAGCATTTTTTGTACACTCTGAGGACAATGAAATAAGATCTGAGGGAAACTAATCATGAAGCAAATGGCAAATGTTCCCCACATTGGTCATCAAATTCAAAACCCTGTGGAATACAGAAGGCTTTGGAGTCAATTATCCGCAAAAGGTTTGTACATCTGCAGTCTATCTGAATTTTTACAGCCAATGGAGCACAGGAGCTCAGATCCTCTCACACTGGAGAAGATAGCCATCTCTTTGACTCACTAATAAAAATGGCTGCTTCATTAAGAGCAGGGGGCCTCTGCCTGTACAGTACTTAAGTGTAATCGGACAGGTCTTGAGGGAGAGATGGGGAGATCAACTGTTGGTTGCAGACAGTCAATTGGGGTTGGCGTCAGCTTGATTATTTGAATGGCAATGTGAAGATGTTATTGAGATTTCCTGGTCACAGTTCATCCTGACTCCTACCGTGGCTCTCCACAGCTAATGCAGAGGCATGACTGACTATAACACCAGTGTGTGTGTGTGTGTGTGTGTGTGCGTGTGACCCTATGTGTGAGTAATGGAACGGTGGGGGTAGATGGGTGGTTGTTTGAGTGTTATTCAGAGCAAAAGGTTCCATATTGTCTGTATGATTTATGTTGTGCTTCTCAGCAGACGTTGACGCCTTAGAATGGCCAGAGCCAAGGGGAGTGGCAGCTCAGCCGCCCTTATGGGATGCTACATGTCCTCGCCACCCATCACGTGTTTGGCTGCGTACATTGCCACATTGTGTTCAGTGAGATGATGAGGACTGTGACCTATCCACCTTGACATACAAGATGTCCATCCACCCTGCTCCGAACAGCAGCACTGCCCACTCCACCAGATTCAACTCCTGACCTACGCAGTAATACACTATATGGTGCACCTATCTATTGGCTGTAGATCTTTCTCACAGGGCCACTGCCAAGGTTACAGATGCCAACATGCTGCACCACAGGCAGGCGCTCATGGCAGAAACAAAGCCACTAACTGAGCCAGAACCTCCTCCAGAGATAGCTAGCATAGCATCTACTAGCTATCTACAGTGCACACGAGAGTAAACAGTACTGGTTTTAAAAGGCATAAGGAATGTCTTTCCTAATACCATTCACTATACAGGCTAGTAATTTATTCTGTTTAGGCTGCCCTTTATAGGTAATGAAATTCTGTTAAGTGAATCTAGCTATACTTTACTTTGCTGAAGATGCCACTAACAAGCTTACCCCAGAAGCTCAGGGCTCCTTCTCACTAGCATTAAGCAGAGTTGGAAATGTAATTATTCTAATTGTTTATTCTCCCTCCATCCTTAACAAATGGCCTGCACATTAAGCTGAATCTCCTGTACTGAAGCCATTGTACCTTACCTTCTATTCTCTACCGCCCCTTCTCCTTTCTCCATTTACATTTACATAAGTAGATGTTTGACTCTGGTCTCAACCCAATGCTCCTGCGGCACTTCGCTCCCCCTGGCAAAGTTAACAGCAGTTTAACATTTTATTGAGCTATGCTCTGTGAAGAGTTAAACAAATCAGTACTTCCATGTTTTAGGGATGCCTTGTCCTCTACAGAGGCTCTGTGGTACAGCCGGAGAGAGAGGTCTGAGTTTGTACATTGATAGGGCTGCCTCTTGTTTTTTAAGGTCAGAAACACTTCAAAATGTGCCACACTCTCTTCTGTCTCCCCCTCGTTCGTTTGGTTTTGTGTTTTTGTTGCAAACGTTAAAGACCTGAAGATGTTGTGTGAACCTTGTTGGACAGATCATGACCCCTCCTGCCAGGAGAAGTAGGCCAGAGGCCTGTTAGACATGGGGATCATGTACTCCCATGGCTTTATGGGTCAGTTGTGGGGAGAAAAGCAGCGCAGTGGAGGAAGGGAGGCGTATTCACTGTGCAGAGCAGACAGCAGGAGGTGGAATAGCCACTGGCTATAAGAGGAGTGCTGGGATATGGGTTATCACCGCAGTCGGAATGAAACCTCTGTCACCTAGCTGTATGATCCACAATACCTTAGTTTGAGCTCAAATGAGCACCTTAGGTAGAGCTACCACTGCCTCTCCACCGCGTCTTCTGTTCTCATAAGCATTGGGCCTCTTTGGAGTAAGACGGTTGGTTCTCCAAGGTTATCTCTGGGGAGAGCTGGTATGAATATGGAAGTGAAATACTGGGAATGAAGGTCCTGCCAGCACACTTTGGTTGATGTTGACCCCTTTGCATATACTTCTGTTCTCAAACACCATCCCCATAAAGGAAATGCATGTACAGGAAATGCATTTTTTATTCCCGTTTCACTTTTCATTTCCAATTTTTTTGTAGTCAAATGCTTCCATTTTGACTTGCATGTGAAGATTGTGACCTTGGAACGCCATTTGATGCATTCTACAGTCTGTATCTGTCTGGCTGTATGTTTGATAGGATAAATAGGCAGGGCCAGTGAAATCAACCTTTCTCTGTGTGTGGACCTCCATTCAGCCTGGTATTAGACTGAATCAGCAATGGGCTGAGTGGCCCTGATCATTAATATGCAATTTTTCACTCTCAACCCTCACAGAGCACTCTAAAGCTCTTATTACCAACTTAATTAGGGGCTTGAAATCAATGCACTATCACATTAAATAAAACACAAGCAGCAGAGACGGAGGTGACATAGATTTCACCACAGAGTTAATTACAGAGTATATGTTACCAAAGGACTGTTTTATGTTGGCTTTTGGGTTTTTAGTGTGCCCATCTTAAACCGCTCGGCCCTCTCTCACTTTGCTTTTACAGACAGAATTACCACGTTGTCCGTGTGAACGATAAAAAGGCGTGTCTGCGTGTAAAAGAGGGAGCAAGATTGCAGTTTGATGGCCAGAGCTGAATCTTTACTGCTGGTTATTACCAGTTCCATGTTGGTTTTATTAATTTATTTCCCCTTTTCTGAGGTGTGGTAAAAATGTCTAATGTTATTTAATAGGGCAAATGTGTTTACCAGCAAAAACAGCTTCTTGTGATGGCCTAAACCAGGGTTCCCCAACTGGCGGCCAACGGGCCGATATGGCCCGCAGCTGATTTTATTTGGCCCACCAAGATTTCTGAGCAATATAAGTATATATATATATATATATATATATATATATATATATATATATATATATATAATCAGCTCCAAGTGATTAATTTTTTTTATATCTGTTCCAAAATATTCCCACGCATAATAGAGAGATATATGTGATCGTATATAAATGTAAGTAAGGCTTGAAATGATAATTTTTTACTCATATCTTATATCTGTTTGGGCTTCTTTGCAATCTAAAATTATTTGTAATTATGTTCCAACTTCCTGACCATCGGCCCGCAGATATATCTAGTTAATGATCCCTGGCCTAAACTATCACTACGGTAAACTCCAAACAACCTGCAGGTTAGTGTTTTACGTCATGAATCTTGTTCTGGAGGCAGCCCTGCAGACTGGGCACTAGATGGCACAGCCCATCTAGCGGAAGTCGCTCAGTTCTGCATCCAGGGCAAGATTCATGACAATAAACATCAACCTGCAAACATCCTAAACCCGGTTTCCCAAAAGCCTCTTAAAACCTTCTGGCGCAGGCGTTCCGCTAGCGACCCACCTCGACAACATCTGGTGAAATTGCAGAGCGCCAAATTCAAAATACAGAAATAGTCATAATAAACGTTCATAAAAAATACAAGTGTTATACATCGGCTTAAAGATGAACTTCTTGTTAATCCAGCCACTTTGTGTGATTTCAAAAAGGCTTTACGGCAATAGCATACCATTCGATTATCTGAGGACAGCGCCCCGCTTACAAAAGCAAACAAACATTTTACAACCAAGTAAAGGAATTACAAAAGTCTGAAATAAGCGCTAAAATTAATCACTTACCTTTGAAGATCTTCATATAGGTGCAGTCACAAGAGTCCCAGCTACACAATAAATGTTTGTTTTGTTTGATAAAGTCCCTCTTTATTTTGTTTTGTTCAGTAATCCACTGGCTCAAAGGTGGTCAAAACATGCAGACGAATACATCCTAATAGTACCAGTAAAGTTTGTCAAAACATGCAGATGAATACATCCTAATAGTACCAGTAAAGTTTGTCAAAACATGCAGATGAATACATCCTAATAGTACCAGTAAAGTTTGTCAAAACATGCAGATGAATACATCCTAATAGTACCAGTAAAGTTTGTCAAAACATGTCAAACGATGTTTATAATTAATCCTCAGGTTGTCAGTTGTCTAAATAATCGATAATATTTAAACCGGACAATAGCGTATTCAGTAGAATGGAAACACAACGAAGGACATGCGGTCAGTCACGCACCCAAACCAGCTCTGCATTCTTCCTCAGTCCACTGACAGAAAGGTCTTATTCTTCTTAATTTTTCAGAAAACAAGCCTGAAACAATGTCTAAAGACTGTTGACATCTAGTGGAAGCTATAGGAACTGCAATCTGGGTCCTAACCCATTAGATACTCTATAGGCATTCAATTGAAATACCCACATCAAAAAAAATCCCACTTCCTGGATGGATTTTCCTCAGGTTTTCGCCTGCCATATCAGTTCTGTTATACTCACAGACATTATTTTAACAGGTTTGGAAACTTTAGTGTTTCTATCCAAATCCACCAATTATATGCATATCCTAGCTTCTGGGCCTGAGTAACAGGCAGTTTACTTTGGGCATGCTTCTCATCCAGACGTCGAAATACTGCCCCCAAGCCATAAGAAGTTTTAAGGCTAAATTCATCGTTAGAAACTTCATAGGAGCGGTTACCCAAAGCCACCGTTATTAACGTTGCACCTGAATACGCTTATAATCTAACACCTGCCTCAGACTACTCGTAGAACAGCTAAATGTTCCCCCACCCCCAAACCACTTTATAAACAGAAGATCTTTGCTAAACATACAATCACATGATTTATTTGTCTCCCTATGACCTCTGATCACTTTAAAAGATGACTACAAACACAAAGTTGCCAATGTCTTTGCAAGTGATAAAAACAAGCAACGTATAAAAATATGATTCAGATGAAAACTGAGATGACTGCATTAAAATATAAGTAGTAGGTTATATGCCTATTTAAATCATATTGAAATACATTTCATGTTCAATCAAGTGAGTTCCATTTTGCTACTTGTAGGCTACTGTCTATAATTTTTCTCAATACATTTCATGATGTGTAGCCTAACATCTGCGCAATGATGTGCCAAATCGGTGGTTTAGTGCATTTTTATTGGGTAGGCATAGAATAAGCCACCTCAATATTTGCTATCTTAGGTGGTAATATCTCTCTAGGAGCTGATCCATCATCAGTATTGTGAAATAATTCAAATTTTAAGGTACAGTTTTAATAGAGAAACTAAATCCGAGGGCTGCACTCCCTTTCTTTCGATCCTATCAGTATTTACACATGCTCCAATGACGCACTTAGTGACCATTCTCTCTGCGTGGTATTTTGGGAAACACATGTTACGTCTTTGGCCGTTGTAGGAAAGATGCATCATTAAAACACTCATAAGCCTCAATTCCATTGCTATCCGGAAATCCAGACCCAGGTCATCTACAATAGGTCTTCGCATTGTGTGGCGCCAACGAGACACCGAGATAGTGTATAGTCTGGATTTCAGAGAGGTTGCAGGTGGATTGTCTTGCTTTAAAAGCAATAGCATGATAGCCGAGGTGAATGTAGAATGGCTTCAGAAACACTGTGGGAGCCAGACAGGTCGTATCAGACACGGCTGGGATGATTCAATGGAGGCAGAATTAGTATGCCGGGCCACAGTCATGTCCCTGCTTGTGATGATATAATTTGTAGTGCTCTCCGTTGAATGTCGCCCCATAGTTTACTTGTCCTTACAGCCAACCTGAGCCTCGGAGCAGAGCCTAGGAACAACGTTCAAATTTGATGACAAGTATTAAGCAATGAGCTCCGGTGACTATTAGATTAAGGGAAGCAATAATATCCTGTCCTACAGGTAGAGTTGTCCTATGGCCGCCAGCAGAGTTGCTGACACAGACCTCAGGCAGGTAGATAAACTAGACTACAGTGGTTGATGGCAGTGAACAAGAGAGATCCATGAGAAAACAAGTGCTGCAAACATGTTGGCTCACCATTTAATAATAAGGTGGATAAGAAGCTAGAAAAGGAGAAATATTGGAGTGTTGGTGTAAAGGTGCCGCCAACTAGCACTAGCTAACATTAAAGATGCGCTAGTCCGGGATCTTAAGCATAACTAATTTGTAAAATATTGTAAGAATTGGATTTGTAACATATCATACAAATTGCATAAAATAAGAAAAAAGGACACAACATTTCATGCAGGACGTGGATCATACAAAATCAGGGGTGAAAGTAGATTTAATTTCTTAACGGTAAGGGTATTTTCTTTATCGACTAGGGGTGTAATCATAGAATTACACTAACTTTCAAAAGTTTGGGTCACTTAGAAATATCCTTGTTTTTGAAAGAAAAGCACAATTTTCGTCCATTAAAATAAAATAAAATAGATCAAAAATACAGTGTAGACATTGTTAATGTTGTAAATGACTATTGTAGCTGGCAGATTTTTAATGGAATATCTACAGGCTCAAAACTAAGTAAAGAACTTGCTTAGAGTGTCTAGTTTGAGAAACAGATCCTCAACTGGCAGCTTCATTAAATAGTACCCGCAAAACACCAGTCTCAACGTCAACAGTGAAGAGGCTACTCCGGTATGCTGGCCTTCTAGGCAGAGTTCCTCTGTCCAGTGTCTGTGTTCTTTTGCCAATCTTAATCTTTTATTTTTATTGGCCAGTCTGAGATATGGCTTTTTCTTTGCAACTCTGCCTAGAAGGCCAGCATCCCAGAGTCTGGTGTTTTGCGGACACTATTTAATGAAGCTGCCTGTTGAGGACTTGTGAGGTGTCTGTTTCTCAAACTAGACACACTAATGTACTTGTTCTCTTGCTCATTTGTGCACTGGGGCCTCCCACTCCTCTTTTTATTCTGGTTAGCGCCAGTTTGTGCTGTTCTGTGAAGGGAGTTGTACACAGCGTTGTACGAGATCTTCAGTTTCTTGGCAATTTTTCGCATTTTTTTATTTCTCAGAACAAGAATAGACTGACAAGTTTCAGAAGAAAGTTTTCTGTTTCTGTCCATTTTGAGCCTGTAATCGAATCCACAAATGCTGATGTTCCAGTTTTCAGCTGTGCTAACATAATTGCAAAAGGGTTTTCTAATGATCAATTAGCTTTTTAAAATTATAAACTTGGATTAGCTAACACAACATTCCATTGGAACACAGGAGTGATGGTTTCTGATAATAGGCCTCTGTACGCCTATGTAGATATTCCATAAAAAACCAGCTGTTTCCAGCTACACTAGTCATTTACAACATTAACAATGTCTGCACTGTATTCCTGATCAATTTGATCATATTTTAGTGGACAAAAAATGTGCTTTTCTTTCAACAACAAGGACATTTATAAGTGACCCCAAACATTTGAACAGTAGTGTATATAGAATCCCTATTCTTTTCATTTATGATGTCTGTGGGCCTAGTAGCTTAGGCCTAGTAAAGATTTGTCATATAATTTTTAGCATGCAATACCTTTTAACATAGATGGCGCAAAGCTCATTTTCCTTGAACATGCACCCTTATAATAAAGCATTCCATGCATCCTCGCATTTGCAGACTTATGTAAAATAGCCTACTATTACTAATGTGATGATTAGGTTGGATAGTGATCATGTTTGGTTAATAATATAACTCAGTAACCGTTCGCAAATAGACTGTTCCATGCAGCTCACAGTGGCGTAGAGTAGGCTTAGCCTATAGGATTATCAGATACATTTCTTGTTGGCCTTTTATAACACATTTCATGCAATTCTACTATACTTTATATGAATGGAGACATTAGCATAATCTTTTTTAGTACTTAAAAAATTACAGGGTAGCCTACTCTGCTGACACTGACGAACAGATCAATAACACCGTTGTTGTCTGATCCATATAATCGGCCTATGAAAGGGGAGACACAAATACAATATGACGTCGATCTAACCAGGAGGAAGACATTGTTGTCCAAAAATAAACAAATGTGGCACTGACCCAATGATGTAGCCTAGTGGTTAGAGTGTTGGACTAGTAACCGGAAGGTTGCAAGTTCAAACCCCCGAGCTGACAAGGTACAAATCTGTCGTTCTGCCCCTGAACAGGCAGTTAACCCACTGTTCCTAGGCCGTCATTGAAAATAAGAATTTGTTCTTAACTGACTTGCCTAGTTAAATAAAGGTAAAATAAATAAAAATAAAATAAAATAAAGACAGTGAATATGCACACTCACCGGGGATATGGCCAATGTTCTCTGCTGGTGCCAATAAGATACTAGGCTACTGTTCACTCAAATCAAGTTGATCATTTTGATAACTTCAAATCAAATTTAATGTTATTGGTCACATACACGTGTTTAGCAGATGTTACTGAGGATGTAGCGAAATGCTTGTGTTTCTAGCTCCAACAGTGCAGTGATATCAAATAAGAAATAACAATTTCACAACAATACGCAAAATACATACAAATCTAAGTAAAGGAATGGAATTAAGAATATATAACTATAGTCTATAGAGCAATGTTAGAGCGGCATATACTAAGATACAGTAAAATAGTATAGAATACAGTATATACATATGAGATGAGTAATGCAAAATATGTACACATTACTAAAGTGACTAGTGTTCCATTTATTAAAGTGGCCAGTGATTTCAAGCCTATGTATATAGGCAGCAGCCTCTAATTTGCTAGTGATGGCTATTTAACAGTCTGATGGCCTTGAGATAGAATCTGTTTTCAGTCTCTGGGTCTCCTCTTTGCTGCACCTGTACTGACCTCGCCTTCTGAATGATAGCAGGGTGAACAGGCAGTGGCTCAGGTGGTTGTTGTCCTTGATTATCTTTTTGGCCTTCCTGTGATATCGGGTGCTGTACATGTTCTGGAGGGCAGGTAGTTTGCCCCCGGTTGTGAGTTGGGCAGACCCCACCAACCTATGGAGAAACCTGCGGTTGCGGGCGGTGATACAGCCCGACAGGATGCTCTCAATTGTGCATCTGTAAAAGTTTGTGAGAGTTTTAGGTGCCAAGCCACATTTCTTCAGCCTCCTGAGGTTGAAGAGGAGCTGTTGTGCCTTCTTTAACCATCTCTGCAGCACTCCACCAATCAGGCCTTTGTGATCAGGCCTCTGTTTGGATGGACCATCTCAGTTTGTCAGTGATATGTACACAGAGGAACATGAAGCTTTCCACCTTCTCCTGTCGATGTAGATAGAGGGGTACCCCCTCTGCTGTTTCTTGAAGTCCACGATCATCTCCTTTGTTTTGTTGACATTGAGTGAGAGGTTATTTTCCTGGCACCACACTCCTAGAGCCCTCACCTCCTCCCTGTAGGCTGTCTCATCATTGTTGGTAATCAAGTCTACTGCTGTTGTGTCGTCTGCAAACTTGATGATTGAGTTGGAGACATGCGTGGCCACACACTCATGGGTGAACAGGGAGTACTTGAGGGGGCTGAGCACCTACCCTTGTGGGGCCCCAGTGTTGAGGATCAGCGAAGTGGTGGTGTTGTTTCTTCCTTCACCACCTTGGGGTGACCGGGCAGGAAGTCCAGGACCCAGTTGTACAGGGTGGGGTTCAGACCCAGGGCCTCGAGCTTAATGATGAGCTTGGAGGGTACTATGGTGTTGAATACTGAGCTATTGTCAATAAACAGCATTCTTACATAGGTATTCCTCTTGTCCAGATGGGATAGGGCAGTGTGCAGTGTGATGCCGATTGCATCATCTGTTGATCTAATGGGGTGGTAAGCAAATTGAAGTCGGTCTAGGGTGTCAAAGACAGACTTAAAGACAGATTGGAGTCTTTTCATTGTCATCCCTTTACAGCAAGACATTTGCTTTCCAAACTGTTTTTCTGCGATTGTGTTTTTAAATATTGCAATATGCCTGATCTCTCTGCTTTTCACTGACAGTCACAACTTATCAATCAACTAGGCCTATTGGTATTTGCTTTGCACACTGAAAAAATCGTAGCCCCTTCCATCTGTAGGCTATGAATTTAAAACAATCCGCATCCTTTTTTTAAGAAGCTAATGATGCTCTGTGGCATCATGCTTTCTGGTGTAGCACCCTATTTTGAATGATTGTATTTATTTCTGTATAGAGGGGTGCATGCTAATTAGGCTATATAATTTTGGCAATTGAATTCAATTTACTTTAGGGAAAGCTTCTCCTAGCCTTATGGACAAGCAGCCTATGCCTTTTAATGTGGCCTAAACACAACCAGTCATGATGTTTTCATCTGATTGTCAAACAATCACATAACAAAGGTGCTCCTGTAGGCCACCCGTGTACATTCTTCAACTCACAAAATAAGTTCAGCATCCAAACCCCAACAGTGCACTATGCAACCGCAATTTGATGAATGGAAAGAGACATATGTTAAAAAACAAAGATTCTGTGATTGTCATTAGGCCTACACTTGAAGCCTGAATTGATACATACACTGTTGTCGGTCTTGGCCACTCATCTCCGCCTTGTCCACATGCGTCTTGACTACTCATCCCGCCTTGCCAAAATGTAAGTGCTCTCATCGAACCACAGTGCAGTTTGGAGCATATACCACCTGGTTCCCAGTCAATTCGCTAGTTTTTCATGCAGTTGACATGCAGTGATGTTAATATTTTATTAATATTAATCAAATAGCCAATGGACTATTTACATTTGTTTTGTACACTGCTGCTACTCGCTGTTTATTATCTATGCTGTCACTTCACCCCTACCTACATGTACAAATTACCTCAACTAATCTGTACCCCTGCACACTGACCCGGTACCCCTTTTATACAGTGCCTTGCAAAAGTATTCATCCCCCTTGGCTTTTTTCCTATTTTGTTGCATTACAACCTGTAATTTAAATAGATTTTTATTTGGATTTCATGTAATGGACATACACAAGATAGTCCAAATTGGTGAAGTGAAACTAAGAAATAAAAACGTATTTAAGAAATTCTACAAAATGAAAAATGGAAAAGTGGTGCGTGCATATGTATTCAACCTCTTTGCTATGAAGCCCCTAAATAAGATCTGGTGCAACCAATTACCTTCAGAAGTCACATAATTAGTTAAATAAAACATATGGAAGAAGGTACTCTGGTCAGATGAGACTAAAATTGAGCTTTTTGGCCATCAAGGAAAAAACTATGTCTGGTGCAAACCCAACACCTCTCATCACCCCAAGAACACCATCCCCACAGTGAAGCATGGTGGTGGCAGCATCATGCTGGGGGAATGTTTTTCATCGGCAGGGACTTGGAAATTGGTCAGAATTGAAGGAATGATGGATGGCACTAAATACAGGGAAATTCTTGAGGGAAACCTGTTTCAGTCTTCCAAAGATTTGAGGTTCTCCTTCCAACAGGACAATGACCCTAAGCATTCTGCTAAAGCAACACATGAGTGGTTTAAGGGGAAACATTTAACTGTCTTGGAATGGCCTAGGCAAAACCCAGAACTCATTCCAATTGAGACTCTATGGTTATACTTAAAGATTACTGTACACCAGTGGAACCCATCCAACTTGAAGGAGCTGGAGCAGTTTTGCCTTGAAGAATTGTCAAAAATTCCAGTGGCTAGATGTGCCAAGCTTATAGAGACATACCCCAAGAGACTTGCAGCTGTAATTGCTGCAAAAGGTGGCTTTGGGCTGGTGAATAGTTAGTTATGCATGCTCAAGTTTTCATTTTTTTGTCTAATTTCTTGTTTGTTTCACAATGAAAACATGTTTTGCATCTTCAAAGTGGTAGGCATGTTGTGTAAATTAAATGATACAACCCCCCCCCCAAAATCAATTTTAATTCCAGCTTGTAAGGCAACAAAATAGGAAAAATGCCAAGGGGGTGAATACTTTCACAAGTGTCACGAGTTACTAGGAGTGGAAGGTAGGAGTCAGGCGCAGAGAGCAGAGGGTTCAATAATAGATTATTTATTTATCTGGCACAAAAACAGACACGCCAAACACAGGGCGCAGAAACACTGACCAGCCCAAACACACAGGGCAAAACGATCCGGAGAACAAAATACATCCACAACCGACAGTGAACACAAAATAATCCCGCACAAACCTAAGCGGGCCTAACAGGCTTAAATAGACCAGAAGTCAAGAAACACAAAAGAAACAGGTGCAACTAATAAGACTAAACCAACAGAAAAGGGAAAAGGGATCGGTGGCGGCTAGTAGACCAGCGACGACGACCGCCGAGCGCCGCCCGAACAGGCAGGGGAGCCACCTTCGGCGGGAGTCATGACAGCAAGCCACAGTATAGTCTCGTTATTGTTGTGTTATTGTGATACTTTTTATAATTTAAACTTTTTAAAATTTTAAATATTTTTTTAACTCTCCTTTAACTGCATTGTTGGTTAAGGTGTTGTAAGTAAGCATTTCACAGTAAGGTCTACTCTTGTTGTATTCGACGCATGGGACAAATAAAGTTTGATTTGATTTGATAATGGTGTAGTAGACTATATTTTTTGGGGCATGTTGCATTAATTGTGATAGGCTCACGTTTTACTGATGCAGTGTATCCCTACTATTTATTTAGCCAGGACGCTGTACCGGACCGTTCGCCTGACTTTCACCCCTGTAAGAAATGGATGACGTAGTACACAATTGGGAGACCCATTTTGGCACGTGAACACCACTTTCAAAACTATTGGTTGAAAAGTATTGGAGCATCACTTTATGCACATTGCAAAAAAACTAAATAACATTTGTTTTGCGAATCGAACAGGCAGGCGTAAATCATCGCTAACCATGATCCCTCATCACATGAACATCTTATAATAGCTGCATGAGAAATTTGCTATGCATTATGTGAGGCACAGAAGGTGCCATAATAAATCCCCTCGTATCAAGTGCCTATACAGTGCATTCGGAAAGTATTCAGACCCCTTGACTTTTTCCACACTGGTTCAAGTCCGGGGTCTGGCTGGGCCACTCAAGGACATTCAGAGACTTGTCCCGAAGTCACTCCTGTCTTGTCTTGGTTGTGTGCTCAGGGTCGTTGTCCTGTTGGAAGGTGAACCTTCGCCCCAGTCTGAGGTCCTGAGTGCTCTGGAGCAAGTTTTTATTAAGGCTCTCTCTGTACTTTGCTCCGTTCATCTTTCCCTCGATCCTGACTAGTCTCCCAGTCCCTGCCGCTGTAAAAAAACACTACAGCATGATGCTGTCTACACCATGCTTCAACGTGGGGATGGTGCAAGGTTTCCTCCAGACATGACACTTGGCATTCAGGCCAAAGAGTTCAATCTTGGTTTCATCAGACCAGAGAATCTTGTTTCTCATGGTCTGAGAGTCCCTTAGGTGTCTTTTGGCAAACTCCAAGCGGGCCGTCATGTGCCTTTTACTGAGGAGTGGCTCCCATCTGGCCACTCTACCATAAAGGCCTGATTGGTGGAGTGCTGCAGAGATGGTTGTCCTTCTGGAAGTTTCTCCCATCTCCACAGAGAAATTCTGGAGCTCTGTCAGAGTGACCATCGGGTTCTTGGTCACCTCCCTGACCAATGCCCTTCTCCCTCGATTGCTCAGTTTAGCCGGGCGGCCAGCTCTAGGAAGATTCTTGGTGGTCCCAAACGTCTTCCATTTAAGAATGATGGAGCCCATTGTGTTCTTGGGGACCTTCAATGCTGTAGAAATGTTTTGGTACCCTTCCCCAGATCTGTGCCTAGACATATTCCTGTCTCGGAGCTCTACGGACAATTCCTTCGACCTCATGGCTTGGTTTTTGCTCTGATATCCACTGTCAACTATGGGAACATATATAGACAGGTGAGTGCTCTTCCAAATCATGTCAAATCAATTGAATTTACCACAGGTGGACTCCAATCAAGTTGTAGAAACATCTCAAGGATGATCAATGGAAACAGGATGCACCTGAGTTCAATTTTGAGTCCCTTAGCAAAGGGTCTGAATACTTATGTATGTAAGCTATTTCTGTTTTGTACTTGGAATACATTTGCAAAAATGTCTAAAAACCTGTTTTTCGCTTTGTTATTATGGGGTATTGTGTGTAGATTGATGAGGGGAAAAAAATATTTAATACATTTTAGAATAAGGCTGTAACGTAACAAAATGTGGAAAAAGTCAAGGGGTCTGATAAAAGTGGCCATTTTAGGACCTTTTTACACCTATACATGCCTCCTGTAAAACCTTATGAGCCGCGAACCGTACATGAAAAAGACAACATGTCATTATATTCTTACACATACGTTCCGAATGCACAGTATGTCACATCTCATAAAACCATCATGTGCAGTGTCTTTCAAGTGGCTTATGGAGACAGAATGTACTCTGTGTGTGTTGCCTGCTGGTCCCTTTGAGACTATAGGGAAATTCCAAGCCAGCAGGTGTGATCTCAGATTGTTTTGGCAACTCATATAGAAATTTCATTGAGAGGAAGGATGTTTGACATGACTTTTTACGTTTGTTTCATAAACCATTTCATGAGAAAATCATGATAAAAGAGGGCATTTTAGGCCCTTTTTAGACTTAAACGTGCCTACTGTAAAACCGTATGAGCCGCAAACTGTACATGAAAAAGACAACATATTGATGTCATTATATTCCAACACAATTTTCCACATTCATTTATTCAACATAAAAAATACTAATATGAATATCTCAAAACTACTTTTTTTATTTTGCTTATTTAAAAAAAAATAGTGTTTGGAATTGAACAATTGCACAATTAGGATTGCATATTCAGCAAATCACCAGCAGGGGAGTTACCTTTTACAGTTTTTCTCAGTCGCTTTGGTGCATTTTTCACATCATCCCTAACATGTGCAAAATAATAAGTGCATTTCTCAGAACAATTTGTACAAACTGCAATATACAATAGATATGTTTCTAAAGCTAGTCAGTCGCTAAAAATCCTTAGTACATCTCTCAAAAGTAAATATTCATGCCAATGATCATGTCAGTGTCATCAGAATGATAAGTCATTGAGTCATTGTTCACGAACATGGTCGTCAAAATGTTTAGGCATGTTGTCAATGTAACTGTGTACTTTGACAGTATTACCGGATGTAAACTTAGGCTCCAGTTTGGATGACAGTTACTGTATTGAAAATGCACAAGGCTGCACTTCTATGGCATATATCAATTTCAACAGTACTATTTACATATTACTGTATGTGGGTTATTGATTGAAAGAGACTGGACAACCCAAGGGGCACAAAGGAAAAAAAACTAAATTAGAAAGAAACACAGGAAACCACCCCCAAGGCACAACTTTGCCCGCAGCACTGTTGTGCTGTCTCTACACATCCAGACGTTCCTGTCTGTCGGCCCACATATTCTCATCCACATCACACCGGATATTTTCCCTTCCAATGCAACGTGGAAAGAATCTTTTGGAAAGCCTTATCCATCCTCTGCAGGCGTCTACTGTGATGTCCTCACATGCTGCATCCATTGCAGCCAGCAGGGTCATCTGTGTGTGTGGCTGACGATCGTACACCTTCCACCTCCTTGCTGAAAATAACTCCTCAATTGGGTTAAGGAATGGTGAATAAGGTGGGAGGAATTCTACGAGCATCCTCGGGTGGGTCACAAACCATTGCCTTATGATGTTTGATCGATGGAATCTCACATTATCACAAATGACCACATACTTTGGCAAATCCTCTCTAAACAGACCCCTCTCATCATCAGGGATGAGAGCCCTGTAGAGAGTCTCTAAAAAGTTGAGTAGATGCTGGGTGTTGTATGGCCCTATAAGGGGGATATGGGTTAGGACACCATGCTCCGAAATAGCAGCACACATGGTGATATTTCCTCCCCGTTGGCCTGGCAAATCCACAGTAGCTCTGTGACCGATGATATTCCGATATATTCCGATATTCCTTTTGCATTTGGTCAGGTTGAAGCCAGCCTCATCCACGTATACAAAGTTGTGAGAGGGTTCACTTGATTCCAACTCCATTATACGCTATATCCCAGAACAGACAGTTGAATTTGTTTTGGTAAGGAAGACTGACATAAAATGCACATATATTGCATGTTCCTTCCACAGCAATGGAAATGTGTGCAGTTTATGCTTACTGTACCATGTATCACTATAAAATGTTGCTGTAAAGTAGTTACATAGATATATGTTTTACCTGTACATACTGGTACCGTAGCTCCTAACTCTGTCCTCATTCCTTTGGAATGGTACACGGTACAGCTGTTTCATACTCATCTGGTTTCATTGCAGCACCCTGTCGATGGTTGAGATGCTAACCGTATGGATGTTTTCAAAGACATCGTTGTCTTCTATAATGGTCCTTTGTATTTCCCTGAGTCTCATGGCATTGTTTGCTAGGACCATGGTGCAAATAGCCTCCTCCTGTTGAGGTGTGAAAAGGGCTCCTCTGCCACCGTTTTGAGGTAATCTTGCAGTCCTATGTGGGGAAAAATGCAGTGATGCATCGCACACTTTCACATAGACAAAAACTATGCGAACACACATTTTACTGTAAAACATTGCAACTCTGTGTTGTGGTCTGTCTATATATGCTTGCCAATTGATTCTTCATGAGATGCACCTTTGAGAAATTTTGACAACTGGTTGATTGTTGGTTGAACTAACACTTTACATTCCTTCATGAGTGAGGGTCAATTTCACCTGCACCATTCATCAATTCACGTTTTTGTACAAAGGTCTAATAGAAATGTGTAAAACTATGCTTGACAGTTTATGACAAATAGTTCAACAACTTTGCATGTAATGGCTTATGCAAGGAACTAATGCCTAGATGTTTTGATGGGTAAGACTATTCAACAGAGAACCATCTACTATATTTTGATCAACATGACATGAGCAATTGATAATGTGGAAAAAAGCTGACACTTCTACATTATCAATTGCAATTTGTTCAAAGGAATAAGAAATTGCTTTAATGATGTGCACAAGTGACTAGATGATTTGGAATTTGTACAAGTAGTATCAAGAATTGCACTTTTGATCTAAGAAATGCACCAAAGCGACTGAGAAAAACTGTAATCCGTTTAACATTCTCTGTGTCGTAAAATGTATGATAACTTCAGAATTAGCAGAGAGCTCACACTGTACATTTCATGTACTTGTAGAGTATATTGTTCCAAACAATGTCTTAAAATGAACAAAATCAAAAAGGTTAGTTTTGAGACATCCATATTAATATGTTTAATGTTTAATAAATGAATGTGAAAATGTGTATTTCAAAATCTAGACAAACTCCATGTGTTAGATCACACTATAAGGAGTATAATGACACCAATATGTTGTCTGTATCATGTACAGTTCACAGATCATAGGTTTTACATGAGGCATGTATAGGTGAGAATTGC